>NW_024728677.1:0-24086 GCF_018991925.1 Homarus americanus | reverse complement strand
TAGAAGTTACGCATTGCTCACCACAACCCTCCTACACCACTGCATACATCCTCACAACACTACCACTAATCCCCTACACCACTACACATCCCCTGCCAACACTACCACAATCCCCCACACCACTCACACATCCTCACAACACACAACCCATGCACCTCACTCACACATCCTCACAACACCACCACAATCCTCTGGCTTGACCCACTCCACACATCCTCACAACACTACCACACCTCATACACCACTGCACACATCCTCACAACACTACCACAATCCCCACACCACTCACACACATCCTCACAACACTACCACAACTCCCCACACCACCACACATCCTCACAATACTACCACAACCTCACACGCACCACTCCACATCCTCACAACACTACCACAATCCCCACCACTCACACATCCTCATACCACTACCACATCCCCCACACCACCTTCACAACCTCACACCACCTGCCACATCCTCACAACACTACCATAACTCTACACTACTCTACACATCCCTCACAACACTACCATAATAAAATTAATCATTTCTAGTGTGGTCGATTTGACATAAAGACAGCTAAATAGCCATCTTATCTCAACCTCCTTCTTCCTCCATCCCTTCTGTTCTCAGAGAGGTCTTGGTAAATAACTTTTGTTTGTTTATTTTTCATTGTTTGTCTAATTTTATCATGTTGCATCAAAGCATGAATATTGAAATGGTGCTGCTAAACAGGGAGATAATACTGCCTGGGAAGATATTGCCGTACTTAAGTATTGTTCTAATGGTAGATCTTTACTTCCATATAGCATCACGAAAAATTGGTGACCAAGTTCCAGAGGGGTTGGTTAGATTTATCTTTCTGTTTCATTTCTATACTAATAATTGCAGAGTTTCTTACTGTTTTCCTTTTGACAACACAACATACATACAATATAATGCTTACCCTCGATCTTTTCCATTTATTTATGGTTGGTTATTTAAATAATGCCAATTCACTTCAAGTATTGGCATCAAATTTTACCGGTTGGTACATTAGTGACTCAATGGGTTATCAATTATTTAATCAAACTAATGTTACAGAAAATATTTTATTTACTTGAAATAGATTTGCTAATTTATTTGTTTATTTATTATTTATACTATACTGTAATATATTAAACATACTGTGTTATGCTTTTTTAATTTATATATTGTTGGGTCAACTTCACCTACCTGGTGTAGCTGACCAGAAATTTGGCGGTGACTGGCTGCTTAATCAAACTCAACTACGACGTTATTCTGTTCACCGCTCATCCCAAATTTTATTTACTGTCGGTAGTTTTCTAAGAATTAACTCAAATATTTATTCGAATATTTCTTTGTAAAAAAAATAAATTTTAGATTAATTATTTATAGGAGATAAGTATTATGATCAGTAAATACAGATATGCATTACCACCCACCAACATTGCTGATGGCTAAAATAGCTGCGCTTATCAGTCAAGGTCACTTTCCTTCTTGTCACTGGCAAATGGGGGGTGATGATATAAACCGTGTTTATTATCGGTATATTATTGTTTTATCAGAGGTAGACAGGGTTTATAATATTTTATTATTTAATATACCGGTAATTCATTTAATCTAGTCAAACGAAGTATCAGCATAAGACACCAGTAGACCTTTGCCAGCGTTTACCATGTTTCCATCACCACTCTTGACGCGCCAAACCGCAATATTTAAGAGGTAAGAATTTATCTCTGGTGCTAAGGACGTACCTCTGAACTTTGCATGAGTTTTTTGTTCAAATCGTTTTTAGGCTGTGAGATATACATGTAGCATAAACTTCTGACATATACCAAAAACAGTAAGAATTGAAGCTCCTAGAGCCGATTTATGTATTACGGACTAATACTACAGAAGCAGGACCGCCAGCAAGCGAAACATGTTGAGGTCGCCTGTGAAGAAACTTCTTTAACCGAGGGGTTGTTTCGCAACTGAATTTAAAGAATTTTATATGGAGGCAGTCGTTAACTGAAATTTCTTGTTAACTGAGGTGCTCGCTAACCCGAGAATCACTGTAGCATGGAGGCACAGAAATATCTCATAATGGTACTAATGTTATCACTTACTGTTTATTAATTTTATTTATTATTTTATATACAGTAGTACCTGATTTGCCAATAATTAACTCCACAGGGTACTACTTAGAAAGTGAAACCTATAAAGTGAACAACAGAACATATGGATTAATTGCATGAGACCGGGTCTTAATTGCAAAACTTCACTTCCCACACAATACCTATGTTGCAGTAAAAATAACATCTACCATGATGGTATGCCCACACAATTAATATTTAAGAGACAGTCGTTAGCTAATGTCCATTCAAATAATGGACGTAATCCCCAGCTCATATCATCCACTTCGAGAGAAAGAAACAATGATTGGTGAAACACTAGATTTTAACGTTAGTAATAATAATGTTCAGATTGTTAAGATAATATAACGACATTCTGGATTCCTTGCAGGTGTCAAGATATTTTGAATGTAAATCACATACTTGCACAAAAGACAAAAAAGAGTTTGTTGGTGTAAAAGTCTCAAATTACTAAGACAGGATCTAAATTTGTATGTCTAATGCAATTCATGATGTTTTATATCTTCAAAATGATCATCATTATCTAATTCCAATGTAAATTATATTCTGAAATGGGTAATTTGTGGTGAATTTATGAGCTTAAAACATATATCTTCAGTAAATAAACAAAGAAATATTCTTCCAGGACACTATCTGTCAATCAAAAATACTCCAATTTAGCTGGGTCGCGGTCCCTCCTCCTCCCTTCCCCCACCCCCTACCTCCTCCCCACCATATAGCTTCTAAGAAAATAAAGATATTTATATTTTTAAAATAAATAATAACTCAGATCTGTTAGATACAATCGACATCGATTCCTTTGTCAGGGAATATTTTGAATGTAAACTTCATATTTTGCACAAAAGATAAAAATATTTGTACAGAAACCAAATTATTATATAAGATTTGGGGATTTAGGAATGATGCAAAATCCATGATGTTGAGGTTCAAAAATGATCATCATATATTGCAAGAATTCCAGCAATGTAAATTATATTCAATGGGTAATTGTATGAATGAGGAGCTAAATAAAAAAAAATTATACTCTCACCGTATACAGCAGATGCAATCAGGAAAGTGAAACCGTTGAAAGTCCTGTTTCGGTAAGGTATCAAGGAATGAGAAGTCAGCGGAAAGTGAAAAACCGTAAAAAGCGGGCAATACTGTATGTGTGTATAGAGTGTATGCAAGGCAGGTCCTGCAACGGCTCATATTCCATAAGAATTAACGGTTAACGAAAAATGATTTCATTTAAATCCTCACGAAAATCACGCTTTGTTTGGAATATCAGCTGATATATATATCTAACAATTCTAGCAATCTTATAAGCTTACATTTTGCTTATTGAGCAAATTAACAAGAAAATTGAAGCCAATATTTCCAGCAGTTTTTTAAGGCCAGCATTAAAAATTGGCTGGTCATTCTAAATTTAGCTATCCAAGTTTGTCTACAACAGTTTTTCAACTATTTTTGGCTCGAGAGGTACTTTATTCATTTACAGTTAACCTCACTTTACGCCGTTAATAACCCGGAGGGTAACGCGAAAGCGCAGAAATCGTAGTGAATAACATAAACATAGATTAATTTCGAAATGGAGTCCAGGGGCTTATCTCTAAACTCTCACTTTTTTGACTTACACATAACTATTGCAAAACAATATCGCATTTATGATGGTACGTGTACATACCATTACTTAAGAAATAGAGAACATAGTCGCTAGGTTAATGTCCATTCCAAATAACGGACATGACTCTCCCCTCTCGAAGACTACACTGCTGCCTTTTCCTTGAGAAATTTTGGGGAAACCAGGCATAGCAATAAATAACAATTTAAACTAAAGTTAGACAACAGGACTGGACATTGCCATTCCTACATATCAGAACATTTTGAACATGTAAATACATATTTTTCACAAAAGATAACATACTTACCCAGATTAAACATTTTATTCTAAAAATTTTGTCTAATGCAAAAAATATATGATGTTTATTCAAAAATGATCACCAAAATTAAATAATCTGTTAATGTAAATTATATTCTGGCCGGGTAATTTGTATGAATTTATGAGCTAAAACAACATTCGCTAATGCAAATTATTCTTCAGACACTATCTGTCAATCAAAGTACCCCACCTTGCTCTTCTTCCAATAGAGCCAGATGGTCAGTCTGTCCCAACCCTCCCCCACCTCCCACCAACCCCTTCAAGAGAAAGGGTGAAAAAATTGACGTGAAGATTAGTATTAAGCTGTTATTTCAGATGAAGTTGTATAATATAATTAGACATTGCCGGGGATTCTCAGACTGGTGAATATTTTGAATATAAATGCAACATATATTTTGCACAAAAGATAAATATATTTACTCAGAGTAAAACATTATATCTAAAAATTTTATGTCTAATTTGAAAATATATGATGTTTATATCTTCAAAATGACTATCAAATTGTAAGAATTCCAGCAATGTAAATTATATTCTGGCCGTAATTTGTATGAATTTTTTGAGCTAAAATAAAAATCTTCAGTTAATGTAAAAAAAATATTCTTTCTACACATGCCAGGCTCTGGTCGTCATCCCTACCCCCACCAACCTCCCTAACAGATAAATGTGAATACCAGACTGTTTTTATTTTTATAGTAATAAATAATAACCAGATTTAAAGTTAGACAATATAATTCGACATTGCTAATTTTGTGCATTTGTGAATATTTTGAATATAGGACTTCTCCGCATTGAACTCAATTGTTCTGAGAGAAGGTCGTTGTTAATCAAAACCATTTAATGGTTTTTAATTGGTCTCCAGTTTCACCGAAAATTTTTAAATTCAAATTAAAATGGTAGAAAAGTTCATCACTTTGGATGTGTGTATGTGAGAAGGCTCTGGATGATGATGATGATGGGATTTCAGAATGGGTAGAGGATGGAAGAAGATAAAGGCATTGGGTGAAGAGAAGTTCTATGGCGCTTATTTCTACCTATACAAAATTTTGAAGTTTTGTATCTAGATTATTTTTTAAATCAACATCATCTGTATTATATATTGTCAATGATGCAAAATATATTTCAAATGACCAATAATTTATGAAATTATTAGTTGAAGAGAGTCTCTGCCAAGATGTTACCCAGTGAAACATAGATGAGAGAATAACTCTTGTTACATGTGAAGAGAGGTTGATGCTGTATTAGACTTGGTTTCATTGCATTTTCAATTATGTTCAATAACTAAAACAAAATGACGAAAAATTAATGATGAAACTTCTTAAAATTACTGAATAGCAAACTTTTGATATTTATTATAATAGTATGAATTTAAGCTTCCTTAGAACCGTACGTAATATGACCGATGATTGTGCTGGTTGCCCGTCAAGTGCAGTTAAAACATGTTGAGGTCGGTTCGCAGAACTTTCTGCGAATCAATTTTTTTTTTTGTTAAATCAATTTTGAAGATCTCATGAAGGCAGTTCGCTAATCGAAATTACGCAACGGTGTGTCATAAACGAGGTCATTAGATAAATGTCATATATTTTTGCACAAAAGACAAATATTATTTATTTGCGAGCAAACATTGGCATCTTAAAATTTAGTATGTCTAATGCAAAATCTATGATGTTTATATTCAAAATGACCACTGCACCATGTAAGAATTCCATAAATTATATTCTGGCCGGACACTTCTAGGCGAATTTTAGTGAGCTGAATAAAGGTACACCTACTGCCGGAGCATCCTGGGTTCTAGGCAATCACAGAACGTGTTCTGAACAAAAATCACAGATATATATGGTTGGTTGTTGTTATTATTGTTGTATATATATATATATATATATATATATATATATATATGTTTGTGTAGTAAATGTATGTAGTAAGTACGTAATTTTTTTCACTCAAATCCTAATGAAACACCACAATTAGAATACGGTGGTAGCTGTTGTATAAACAGTGGGAACACAGTCCCACCACCGAGACGAGGGAACACTCCCACCACCGATCGTCTCGTGCGAAGCAAGCGTATAAATTAAAGAAAATACTTGCAGTGTGTTTAATATGTTACAGTATATTATAAATAAATAAATAAACAAATAAATCGGTAAATCCATTTCAAGTAAATGGAAAAATTTTACTCGACACAGACATTAGTTCCAGTTACCGGTAAATAGCAGACGCTTCAGTGACGTCACTAGTGTTTACACTACACCAGCAGGTAACATTTGATGACATTACTTGAAGTGAATTGGCCTTATTTTAAAAAACCAAGGATGGTTGGTAAAGGACTACTGAGTCAGTGGGTAAGGGTCACATTTGGGGTACTGGTCTTATACAGCGAATAGAGCTCAAAAGCTACTTTTTAAATGGAAATTTGGGGGGGCCGTCTTATGCACCCCGATTCCTTATAGGCCGAGATATACGGTAACTAAAATTTTTGTCTAGTGCAAACTATGGCATGTTTACATTCAAATTAATCACTATATTATAAGAATTCCAGCAATGCAAATTAAATTCACCCCAGTCACTTCTATGAAATTTTATAAGCAAAAAACAAAAACTCAATCTAAAGGACATAAATTAATGATTAAATACTTCACACCACAGGCGCCAACTGTCAAACATGTCACTGTCACCCCTCCCTCCTTCCCCCCCAACTTCCCAAGAAACGTTTGGGGGAAAGCACTAGGCTTACAGTTTTAATCATATATAATATCTCAGGTCTAAAGTTAGGAGAATATAATTTGTGTTGCTGGAATCGTTGCAAGACAGCGAACAATTTGAATATAAACATCATATATTTTGCACAAAAGATAAAATTTTTCTCTCTAATAAAATTCTTAAATTAGATCTAAAATTTGTGTCTAATGCAAATTATAGCTTGTTTGTATTCAAATTAATCACTATCTTATAATAATTCCAGCAATGTAAATTATATTCTGGCCGGTTATTTATCTACAATTTTATGAGCAACAACATAAATAAATAAATTAAATACTTTACCAGACTTTCCCCCTAACTGTCAAAGTACAACTCAACTCCTTCCCACGCTCCTGGCTCTCCTCCCTACCCCTCACCTTACCGAGAAATGTTTGGGGGAAAGCACTAGCCTTACAGTTTTAATCATATATAATATCTCAGACTAAAGTTAGGAGAATATAATTTGTATTGCTGGAATCGTTGCAAGACAGCGAACAATTTGAATATAAACGTCATATATTTTGCACAAAAGATAAAATTTTTGCTCTCTAATAAAATTCTTAAATTAGATGTAAAATTTTTAGGTCTAATGCAAATTTTAGCTTGTTTATATTCAAATTAATCACTATCTTATAAGATTTCCAGCAATGTAAACTATGTTCTGCCCTGGTAATTTCTATGAATTTTATGAGTAAAAACAAAAACACAAGTAAATAAACAAATTACACTTCACCAGATGCACTATCTGTCAATCAAAATACACCTCACCTCCCGCCCCCCCCCCCACCTCTTCCCGCTCCCCTCCCTCCTCCCTCCCTCCCTCCCTCCCTCCCTCCCCTCCCTCCCTCCCTCCCTCCCTCCTCCCTCCCTCCCTCCTCCTCCTCCCTCCCTCCCCTCCCTCCCTCCCTCCCTCCCTCCCTCCCTCCCTACCCCTGCCTTCCCAGACAAAAGTTTCATGTTTTCATTAGGCTTTAAAGTGTTTATCTTATATAATATCTCAGATTAAAGTTAGGAGAATATAATTTGCATTGCTGGAATCGTTGCAAGACAGCAAATAATTTGAATATAAATGTCATATATTTTGCACAAGAGATAAAATTAATCACCTGTATCACATTACAGTAGTGATTTAAGAGTTCTAGTGTATATGTACGTTATATATAGTGATTTAAGGGCGATTTAGGGGAATTTTAGGAGTGTTTCTGACTTTGCATTTTTGGCTTTACTTTGTATATACTTTTCTGTGAGCTGGAACCAATTACCCAATATCCCATTGAAACAATGGTTTCAGTTAACGAAATTTTCGGTTAACGAACGACCCTCTGGAGCGAATTGAGTTCGTTATCCAAGGGACCACTGTATACATAAATTTCAGTGGAATTGAAAACATAAGTAGAATGGGGGAGCAGTACAACATGGGTTGTACAGTAATAAGGTTGAACAAGAGGACAGAGCTGTCAGGATTATGACTAGTTGGCAAATATGTTTATTGCAGTGTTAATTACTTATGTATTTACATGATAATTTCCGATAAAACGGTTTTGATGGTACAATAAAAACAGGTACTGTACTGTAAATATAGTAAGTGTTACAAAAAATATTAATACTTACGACAATAGATATTTTTTAAGAGATGATTTAAAGGAAGGAAGGAAGCGTAGTCTTTGCTCGGATGGGTGGGGGTAAGTTGTTCCACACCTTCACACCGTGATATTTTATGGAGGTCTGGGACTGAGAGGAGCGCATATCTCTTATTATTCTGGAACTGGAAATAATTATTGTCAAACAAGTGATTGATAGATTTGTAAATAAAGAGGGCACAGCAGTAGGTGTTAATATCTTCGAATTTTAAAATTTTCAAGATAGTAAATTTCTCGTTTGTGCGATCTGTTTTTTCAAGTAGGTCATTGTCCGTACAACTCTCTTTTGTGCAGTAACCAGAGATTGTGTTTTTGAAGAGCCAGAGGCCCCCCATAGTGTGTTACAATGTATCAGGTGTTGGTAGACAAGACCATGATAGATTTCTTTCAGTGCTGTGAGAGTGAGTGACTGTCGGGTGTGATACATGATACAGGTTGACAATACCTTATCTGAAATCCTTGGGGTCAGAGGCATTTCGGATTTTGGAATTTTTCAGTTTTCAGAATGTTTTTTTTTTTTTTAGCTCATCCGGGCACAAGTCACTGACCCACATTGGGGCCTGGGGGGCGAAAATAGAATAAAAATTATAATAATAATAATAATTCATAGGTCTAGGTCGTGTATCTCACTTTTGATCTTTTTTTTCATTCCTGTATTTCTTTATTATTATTATTTTATTATTACAGTATTGTTGTTATTATTATTATTATTAATTTTTTTTTTTTATTATTATTATTATTATTGTTATCATTATTATTTTATTTTGATGTATTTTTTATTCAAAATTTTATTTACTATGAATAATTATTATTATTACTATTACATTTTCGCCCCCCAGGCTCCGATATGGGTCAGTGATCTATGCCCGGATGGGATAATCCCTGTTAAAAAAAAAAAAAAAAAAAAAATTGCCTCACAAAATTTTTTTTTTTCGGTTTTCAGAGCTTTTCGTAAGGTTTTCAATTTCGATAAAGGGTTGTCAACTTGTACCGCACTGTTTATTGACTTTACTGTGAATGGCTTGTATGTGGTTTCTCCAGTTAAATTTCTCATCAACAATAACTCCGAGGAATTTAGTATTTTGTTCGTGTTTGAGGACTATATTACCAAAGTACAGGGGGTCCAAGTCTGGGGGTAAGTTTTTCCTTCTGTGAAAGATCGCGTAGTGGGTTTTCTCAAGGTTTAAGGTCAGTTTATTATGTATTACCCAGGTCCTGACTTTAGTCAATTCAGTGTTCATAGTTCTCATCAAGGAATGGAGGTCTGAGTTGCTGGCATAGCGATTACTATTGTCTGCAAATAAGTTGTATTTTATGAGTGTGCTGGCGTGGACTATGTCATTTATGTACAACAAAAACAATACTGGACCGAGAATGGAACCTCATAAGGCCTTTAACCCTTTAGGTGCGTAATTAAATTTCGTGCCGGTTCCTGAAAAGTGTCAATTATCCTGCCAAAAATGAATTTCATATAATCACATTTTCTATATGTTTTTCCTAGAGAACTTTTAGTATATTTTCCAAATCTGGAACAAAAATTCACATATGTGTGCAAATTTTAGAGAAAAAAATGACATTTATACCCAAAAATGCAGGAAATTGGTATAAATCAATGTCTGGTATATGGCAAATAAATTTAATCAATTTGGTTACTAAACAGCAAATTTAGATATGTATTACATATTCAGATAATATCAAACAAAATAGTACAAAAATAAGCTATATTGCATTCAGGAAATACTCCTATACCTCAATACATAATATGTCCGCATGTCGTCTCATTTGGGGAAGTTTTTTCAAGGCCGTGGGATATCCCCGCTTGTCGCATTTAATTAATATAATATTTTGGGCGGGTTTACCCGCATGTCGCATCCAAAGGGTTAAGAGGAACTGTCCTCTGCTTAGATAATTATTACTAAGGAACGGTCCCTGAGATATGTTAGAGACTGTCAGTTGATTGAGTTTTTGTTTTTGGTTTATAAAATGTCACAGAAGTGACCGGGGAGAATATATTTACATTGCTGGAATTCTTATAAGATAGTGATTAATTTGAATATAAATATGCTATAGTTTGCACAAGACAAAAATTTTAGTAATCCTTTAGTACATTATTTTGAGTACATTTACAGTACAGCTTTGCCCTTAGGACAGTGTAGCGTGCCCAGAGAAACATTGGGTGCGAAATTTAAAATATGATGCACCAGATTGACTCGTGCAAAATAGGAAAGATTCGCTTTAAATTAAAACATTGTCCATAATTGTGGCTGTCCCTTTAAATCGATAATCTTAAATTGAATCACTATAAATCAACGTTCTACTATAGCATAGTTCTGGCGTCGGGCATTGTCTGCGAGTCTGCATTTGTAAGTTGTGGTTGTCTTTTGCTGAAATATGGAGCACAACTTAGGGCTGGCAATACAGTAAGATCTCATATTTCGCACGATTTCATTTCGCGTTTTTGAATTTGGCGAGCACTATACCTAATGTAAACAAGTCTTATATTTGGCATAAAATATCGTGAATTTTGCGAGATCCAGCAAGCTGAATGCAGGCCACCTTCTTGAATGACATCACAGCCCTCATACCAGTTACATTCATTTCTGCTACAACTCGTGTTTTGTCAACGCTATTGATGATTAGGGGAACGCTGTTTGTAAAACACGAGCTTTTGCATACGAATGTTGGCTATAGTGCGATTCCATCCTCAATGTTTTGATTCCATCCTCAACGTTTTAAGCGTGGCGCGGGGTTATGCAATGTTTACAGTTCATGTTCGACATCACATGTTCAATTGATTCATGCCTTTTGTTTGTGAAGTGTTTTTTAAGAGGTACTCTGTAAATTGTTATTTATTTATTTATTTTTTTTGCAAATTTAGCTGTTACCCATAAATACTGTATGAAAAGAATAAGTAAAAAGAATGTTTCGCAGTGAGGACTAATAATGGTTTACACCAGCGCTCTCTGTTTACATCACGTGATCAGTTGAATCGCGCGGTTTCTGTCATTGTTTCCAAGAAGCGTTCTGGTGATCGAATTGCTGGTGGTGAACGTAAAAGAGGTTTGCAAGAACACAATTATCGCGTTGTAGCCCGCGCCCTCCTAGCGACCGCCCAGGCAGTTATTGTGTGCTTTTTAGGTGGTGCTACCACCTGTCGAGTCAAGATAATGGCCTCTACCTCTACTGGGGGTCCTACTGGTGCTGGTGGGGTGGGACAGACACACCTAAGAGGTCAAATAAAGAAAAGGAGAAGCTGGACTATCAAAGGGAGTTAAGTTTGCCAAGTACTTGATGCAGGATAAGCAGCGTGCGATTAAATTACTTGAGGAAGGCCTAAAAACTAGTTTCTGGAAAGCACAAAAAAGGCAGAATTTGTATCATTTGGAGGTTATAAATGGGAAAATCAGAGGTTGATGTAGAGTGGCCAGTCTATATTGTTATTTTCCCATTAGTTTATGTATTTGCATTTGGCACAATTTCAATTTGGCTCAATTTTTCCAGTTTATATTACTCGTGAAATACAAGATCTTACTGTACATTCAAACTCTTGTAATATTGTTGATTTAAGCAGGGAATAAAAAAAATTATGTCGCCATTGACTGCAGTAGAATTTTGCGGTGTAGCAAAATAATTTTAAAATCAGCTACAGTCACTTTGCACACTGAAAGGTTAAAATAATTATTATTATTATTTTTGGGGGCATTTAGTAATTTAAAATTCTATATATTTTGGGTAAAATTTCGTAAGGGAGAATTTACATTCCGTATCCTGATTTTAGTGGTAAACAGTGATATCCCCATTAGCCGGAACAATTGGTGCAGAGCACTTCTGGGAATGAGAGATTTCAGGGGAAACGAGACGACTCTCTCAAAGCCGGAAAAAAATCCCTCATCCCTGGAATTTTTCGGGTAACGGAAAAATGTTCTAGGAAGTTCAAAAAATTGCCCATTACAGTAAAACCTAGAATAACGACAGTAATATGACCTCCAATATTGCAGTGTAAAGTGAATCATTAATTACCATTAAAATAAAGCAATACAGGTTGACAACCCTATATCCGAAATTCCGAAAACCGAAAAGCTCTGAAAACCGAAAGTTTTTTGGTGGAGAATTTTTTTTTAATGCATCCGGGCACAGGTCGCTGACCCACATCGGGGCCTGGGGGGTGAAAATGTAATAGTAATAATAATTATAATAATAATAATAATAATGATAATACTGTAATAATAATTATTCATAGTAAATAAAATTTTTAATAAAAAATACACAAAAATAAAATAAGAATGATAATGATAATAATAATAATAATAATAATAATAATAATAATAATAATAATAATAATAATAAAGAAATACAAGAATGAAAAAAACATCAAAAGTGAGAAACACGACCTATGAATTATTATTATTATTATTATTATAATTATTATTATTATTATATTTTAGCTCCCAGGCCCCAATGTGGGTCAGTGACCTGTGCCCGGGTGGGCTGATCCCAGTAAAAACTTACCATTCTGAAATCCGAAAAATTCCGAAAACCGAAATGCATCTGGTCCCAAGGATTTCGGATAAGGGATTGTCAACCTGTAATAATGAGATGCGTTCCCAAGTGTGACCTTTTCGTATCTTTTGTGTGGCTTTTTACCCTCTTTTCCCCCCAAACAATAAAATTTATGAAAATGCAAACCATATTCTTTGAATAATGTTTATGAATGCACCTTATACAATATAAATGAATAATAATATGGACACACAAGAGGAGATGGGACGCCATTGTTTTCGTTAGTGTTTACAGCCAGGACGATTGTTCTACATAGTAAAATGAAGAAAATATGACCCTAGTTGTAGCTGTATTAAATAAATGTAAAAAAAAATTAATATATGCGTTTTAATTTATGTTATTTAATGTTAATAAATGGAACAATTGAAGTAGCTAACCACTAAGTGTAAAGAAAAATGCGAGACTGTGCTATGCCAACATATGTAAATGCATCCCTGTGTAAACATACCGTCCTTTCTCTACATAAGAATATGAAAGCAACTCTTATTTACTGTTCATATATGTTTTAAATAATACTTACGAATGTAAAACAAAAATTCTTAAAGTCTAAAACATAAGGACAGCCAATGAATATTGTGCGAGTTTTTACTCAGATGACGAAGTCATCAGGTTCAACTAGGGCTGAAGCTGTAGCTTTCCATAAAGCTGTCATAGCTGTTGCTGAAACTGTTACTGAACCTGAAGTTGATGTTGAAGCTGCTTATGATGCTGAATTTGATGGTGTAGCTGAAGTTGATGGTTTAGGCCTTCGAATAATAAAGCTGTCTAAAGAACCCTGCAGAGCTGCTTTCTTTTCTCATTATACATCTTTATGTAGAGGTCATTTGCATTTTTCAAGTCTCTGTTAATTTTACTGCTTCATTCTGTTAATGGATCCACTTCAGAAAATATGTTCATTGCTTGCTCCATATAATATCCACAGACCTCTCACCTTTTTCATATCATTTTAACACATCTTGTTTCTCAGCTAAGCTTAGAAACTTTCTTTTTGCTTTTGAACCATCAATACCACCACTTGCTATCTTGCTCTTGTTGAATAAGGACACAAAAATGCTGAGAGAAACCTGAGAAAGTTTTTCTCCTGTTCCTGTTCAGATGCGTGAAAACCAAAGGCCCGTCAGCTGTGACTGTTTATACAAGCCTGGCAGCCTCTGTGCGCAAGGCGTGTTTTTGTTTTGTATAAAACATATCGGGATTTAGTTATTATTTATATGAAAATTTATATTTTTTTTATTTTTTATTATATTTTTGTAGTAAATACGAAGAAAATAATGGCGTAAATTGAATTGGGTCCTAAATTAACCAGGGTCTTTAATATGAATCATCGTTAATAGAAACGTTGTTATTGGAGGCTTTCCTGTACATCATCTCTCGAACCCGGAAAAATATCCCTCATCCCCGTTATTTTCCGGGTAACAGGAAAATTTTCTTGGAATTTCCAGAAAATTCGCCCAATTTCCATCTCTCAAACCTGGAAAAACTCCTCCATCCCCGGAATTTTCCGGGTATTGGGAAAATTTTCTCGGAATTTCCCAGGTGTCGGGAAATTTTATCAAAATTTCCCGGAAATTGTGCTCCTCTGAAAATTTCAATTCCAGCTATCGGAGAGTTCCGGGTTTGAGGGATTCCAGCTAACGGAGATATTACTTCAGTGATATCTCCGTTAGCTGGAACACTTGGTGCAGAGCACTTCTGGGTAACGAGATGACTCTCTCAAAGCCAGAAAACCTCTTCCATCCCCGGAATTTTCCAGGTATCTGGAAAATTTTCTCAGAATTTTTTGGGAAAATGTGCCTCCACGGGAAATCATTCCCAAAGACGGAATTTTCCGGAAAATTCCGGCTTTGGGAACGATTTTCAGAGAACATTTCAATTCGAGCATCGGAGAGCTCCGGGTTTGATGGATTCCGCTAACGGCGATTATCCATTAGGCACAGTAGGCACAGTGCCAAGGGCCTACGAGATATTGGGGGCTCACGAAAAATAAAACGAACTTTTCTTCCCCTTTTTCTACAGGTTATTATTAAATTGATACTGAGGTATTTTTTTTCCATTTATTTATTACTTAATCCTATTAGTATCTATTTATGTTACTGATTATTTTCTATACTATTCTATTTAGGTATATTCTGGCCATAGATGAAAGCAAAATAGTAGAAGAAAGTTGTTTCAAAGAGTACACAAAATTTTTACTTTTTTTCAGTTGTCTAATACAGGAGTTCTGCTATAACGCTATAATTGTGTTCTTGTAAAAATATCGTTATAGAAAAATCGCGTAATAGAAATAACAGGTTATGGAGAAAATAGGGTTAGGTGCAGATTACTCGAATCGAAAAAATTTAGTAGTTAGCCTAACACAAAGGATAGCACAGTCTAAATAAATGTTACATTCATATCTAATAATGAAATCATATAAATTTAACACTTTACCTTGAAAAATATGAATGTAACTTGATGGGGAGAAGGGTGATTTTGAGGTTGATAACATCGAGCTTTCAAGTGTTATATCCTTTCTTTTACGATAATCACCGAATTCTATCATCAGAACGCTTTTTGGAGATATTCTTTACCATATTCACAGTTAATACCACAAAATTGAGAAATAGTAAGCCAAAATCGCGTTATAGCAAACAAGCTGCTATACAAATATTGTCTGGATCATAAATCGCGGAGAGCAAATTCGCGTTATCAAAACACGCTATAGCAGAACTCACTGTACATACTTTTGTTTCTGAAATATTCTATACAAGTTACAACGTAATCATTAGGAAATGTTTAGAACATACTCAATATGCCAAAGCAACTGCTTCGAAAAATTGACACAGATTTTAAGTTAAGATATTTATTTGATCAAACTTACGGCTTTTTTGCAGTGCAAATTGTTTTATTATGTCATTAGGTTCTATCTTCTTCGACAGTTCATTTTCAATTGAAAGTAGTGAAAGAGAAGAGAGCCGCTCTTGGCCCATAGTGGATCTTAAACAGTTTTTAATTTTTTAGTTTGAAAAGGACCGCCGCTTACAACTGGTTGCAAACAGTGAAAGATAAATTCAAATGCAATGTGGACATTAGGAAAACTGGTTATTAATCCACAGTTGATTAGTTGTTTCAGCATTCCATTCACGGTTTTCTCCGGTACATATTTGAGAATAGCAAAACTCATCAGCAAAACATTCTTCCAAATCATTGGAATATGTCTTCACTAGATTTCTGGCTTTCAGGATCACTTTATCCTGACAGTGATTTGTCAACCAGGAAACCAAATCTGTCACACAACACTGAATATGCTTCTTGGCGTCTACCCATCTGAACAATGAGCTTGTCTACAGGATAAAATGTCTGTGTTCTAAATCTCACTTGCAGTCATGGTTGAGACTGTGTCATCCCTGGCCTTCATCAAAAACTGTTTCCTCATCGCTATACGTTCAGCCTGCATCTCCTCTTTAGTCACTTTTAGAGAATTCTTGGCGTTTTCAAAACTCAAATTTATCACGGATTTCAGAAAAATATGCCAGAAGACTGTCATACATCTTTACAACTGTGCCCAATTCAATTCCAGGCTCTTGAATAGCTTTATTGACTATGTAATTTTTTAAGCAAATCATTCCAAATAGTACAAATTAGTGCAGTCTCAAATGCATCAAGTTTCTTGACAAGGATTTAGCTTCATGAGCAGCTGAAGGAGGTTGCCCAGTAAATTCTGCAACATTGATCAGACTCTGTCTAATCTCTGAGTAGTTCAAGATAGGGCTGACACTGCATCACTTCTTGCAGACATACTGTGAACTGCTTGTGTTATTAGTGAATATGCTGTCAAATGGGCCCCATATCTTGGAGGTGCCTAAGGCCCACGTAAAGTCAACCCGCCCTGCTAACGGAGATATTACTGTACTAAATTTCAAGTTTAACCCCGTGTTCATATCGGCAGACGTAAATATTATTTTTATTTGAATTATTCGCACCATGTCTTAACCCCTTCACGACTGGGATGCCACTTTTAATATTTTATTTGGTTAATGCCAGATGATTGTATTCAGCTCAGAGGGGACCCTGTATACAAGGCTAAGTGAAAGAGCTTGGAGAGTGGTTTCTTTGTGTTCATATCATCGTTGAATAGTAAAGTCGCCTCCCAGTGAGATCCCTGTGAGTTGTGCCTCATTGGAGGATCTCACTGGGAGGTGAGCATTTGTTGTTGGGTCTATAATTAGGACTTGACTCAGATGCTAGACAGTGTACAGTAGCAGCATGTTAAGTCCCAGAAAAATTAAAATGACAGTTTCCTAGTGATTTTTTTACCTGCCCTGTAATAAAGATGAAGGAAGAGAAGTGTTATTCATGGTAGGATATTGATATTGTGATGGAAATTTTTATAAAGTAAAGTTTAGCATATGGTCACTTCTGGGAATTGCATTTCCAATTTCTGATATCTTTTTAACCTAGATCCACAATGGCCCTCCACACCACTCCAACTTTGGCTACAGTATGGCAAAGGATGATTGATGTTATGAATCAGGCTTATCATACTCAGTATGGTTGTAATTTTACCTCCGTGATTCCTACTAATGTGTATGGACCCCATGACAACTTCAACCTGGAAGATGGACATGTTTTACCTGGCTCATACACAAGGTTTGTTGGAGTGTTTTCCATCATCTAAAGTAGCATGTCTATAAGCAGTACTGTATAAAGGAAATGGTAATTACTTTCTCTTTTCGTCGTCATCACTGCTACATCACAGGGTCAGTAATCGTGCAGTATATCATGTTTGGCCTACAAATTATTATCGATATACTGTTCATTTTACTAGATAGCATTTGCCCCAAGGTAAGTAGTTGATGTTTTCTGAAATTCCTTACCTCATCAGTGACTAGACTAGTTGTGCCAACCAGTGACCTGACATCCCAGGTATGTCCTGTGATTTTAGCAAAACTTATGATTTTAATTGTTTTTATTTCAAGTGTTTTGTCTTGTTTAGATTGTAAAAGCAGGTTTTATTGAATATTGTGGTATGGAATGTGTGGAACATTAGTTAGATGGTTTAGCAATGTCAAAATCACTGTAGATCCAAAACCACCTGTTTAATGTATGACAGTAATTTAGCCAAGGATAATTATTATTATTGTTTTGTTTTATAGATATAGGATGGTGTAAACAAGAAAACTCTATCTCCTGCAGTAATTCCAGAGTGTAATAGTACTGTAGTATACTGCTGGTGATAAAGCATAGACAAAGTGGGTACAACAGGTGTTGGCTTCATAAGATAGAAGAAAGATGCTAACAACATATAAGCCTAAAATAATGTTAGCTGAAATAAAGGAAATACATCAGCATATTTAAATTCAGTCAGGAATGTTTTAAATGGTGTGTTAAGACAGAAGTGATTGGACCTGTTAGAACAGATGTAGTGACATGAGGGAAAACCTTGTTATGATCTCAAACAAGTTGTGGCAAAATAATAAAAAGAAGTAAGAAGGAAAATGAGAAAATGCAGGGGATAGACAGGAACACAACAAACTGGCTAGCTGGTGGTGGCTGGGCGACAAAAATTTGAGCTTCATTGTGTTCATTTTTCCTCTAGTGGCTTTAAGCCAACCGACAGTGAAATCACATTGTTGAAGATTTTTACATTATATAGGGTCCTCGGGTACCACCACAATTGGTCCAGGTTGTTGTTCACAACCAAACCATTGTTTCAATGGGATTTTGGGTAATTTGTTCCAACTCACCGAAAATTACATACAAAGTAAAAAAAAATGCAATAAAGTACACTTACTTTGAGTTGTATATGTAGCTGGTTCATGATGATGATGATGAATTAGAAGTGGGGGTGTGGAGGAGAAGGAGAAGAGAAGGGGGTGGAAGAGAATCACCCCATGCTTGATGCCGTTATTTCATAAATTTTAAGTTCACTTGGTGTAATTCAAGATTATTTTCTTTTAAATCAACACTGCACTGCACTATATATTGTAATGTGTTAAATAAATTTCAGAATGACCAATAATTGTACTGTAAAAACGTAAAATACTCTGGTTCAAAAGACCCACAAGCAAGATCTTTCCTCCACTGAACAGAGATACAAGCTGAGGCCTTGGTGGATGAGTGAAGTGGCTGATGGGCTCACTCAAAACTAGTCCCTGTACTGCAATTATTAAATAAGTGTTAAAATTACTAAAATTGTAAGATAAAACTTGAAAATTATTGAATAGTACAACCTTCTTGATATTTACTCCAATTTTTAACGAATGTAAGCCCTAGAACTGATTTCTGTATTGGGACTAATCTTCCAGCTGGTGAGCAAGCCAAAGCATGTCGAACATTTTAGTAAGAATTTCATAAACCAATTTTTTTTGTTAACCTAAATGAAGATTCTTATGGAAGGTAATTAACTGAAATTTCGTTAACCGAGGCGCTATAACGAGGACCACTGTACAGTGTACACTACATTTAATTTTTAATTTCACTAGTTTATTCCTTGATAGAGGAAGCGGATCTTAGTGCTGTCACTAGGTACCCCTGTACACAACACCAGAAGCATCTGGCAAAGTGTCACAAGTATACAGTATAAATATTATAAAGGCTTACTAAAGCCTAAGGAAGGAGGATATTCCTTTAACACATTATCAATATTATTTACATAGTATCTGGCCAGTATGGGGAGGATCATCGTTCCGCCAGGGGTCGGGAGGTGGTACCAGCTGGCGCCACGGAAGCGTTGTGTGTGGGGACATCTCAGGAGGTAGTGGATAAGGGTGCTGCTGTCGGGTCTTCTGCATAATGCACAAGAACGTTGCTCAGGGGATGCGATACCAATCTCCCAAGCAAAGTCACACGGAGGACATCGCACCAGGTGGGTGGGGAGTCAGGGGATGGCTGCTTCCTTCCTCTGTTTATGCGAATTTGGGTCCTAAGCTGTAAAGTGTTCAAGGAACAACATAGTCGGGCGGGCCTTGTTGCAGCCAGTCTTGGCAAGGCCATCTGCTGCCTCATTCCCCAAGATACCGACATGACTGGGTATCCATAGATAGTTACAGGACGGCCTGCATCCTGAAGTGTGGATGCTAACCCTCGTATTCAGAGGATGAGGTCCTTATTTTCCCCATCCAATGCAATCCCGTCGAGAGCAGACCTGAATCACAGCAGATAAGCAAGGGCAGAAACCATCTTCTTCCTCAGCAAGAAGGGCAGCAAGGAGGGCTATCAGTTCAGCCTGGGTGGAGGATGCCCGGCCAGAAACTCTGAGAGAAAGTTTGATAGGCTCAGGAGGCATCAGGATGGGAGATGAGACACCAGCCCGGCCCGACCTGTAGTGGGGTCAACAGAGACTCCAGTGTAGAGGACGACCTTACCTGGGGACCAGTGGGCGACCCTGAAGAGGTGGTATTTGCAGAGAATAACAGGGTTCATGTGGAATTTCGAGCGGTCCACGAGGGCAATCACTTGTTGAAAATCCAGCCAGGAAGAAGAGGCGAACCAACAGCAGGGGTGACAACAATATCAGGCAGGAGGGTCGTGGTTCGGCGCCTGGATGAGTGACCTCGCCATTGTCTTTTAGATGGAGGTCGGACTCGACAGCAGGAGTCAAGTTGGCTTTCCTTTAGCACTGTTAAACCCATTTCTATTACTGTACTTTTGTATTTTCCTGAGGGTATTGTGCCAGCAAAAAAAATCAAATCAATGGAGTACAGTATAGTCTGGGTTTACGCTCTTAATTAAACCCATGGAGGTCGCGTATAAAAGTGAAACGCATAAATAAATTGACAAAACATATGGGATTAATTGAAATAGAGACTTGGCTGACCGCCAGACTACCCTTTTTGGGCTATTGCGTACACAATATGTACATTGTAGGAAAATAACATCTTAATTTTATGATGGTGTGCACACACAATTAATATTTAAGAGAAATATCAATAATATTAGGTTTTTAACACTTACTTTTAGTAGAAGAGATGGCAGAGGGCAGATTATTGCCCTCACCTGTATTCTCTCCACCACAGAGGCTAGCAGGGCCTCCTTGTCAAACCCTCAGTCCATATCCTCACTATCACTGACTTCTGTGTTGTGGTGTAAGAACTTCGGTGATGTTTTTGTGGCTGCAGCATTGATGTGGTCGTGATAAAGCTTAACATAGGGCTCTGCGGATTGACGAATGAAGGTTATTTGACACTTCAGAGCGGTGATTGACTGGGTCTTTGGCAGGAGGAGCCAACTGAGCAGCCTCTGGATTTCCTTCACATCAGCATGTGTTAGTTTTCGTTTTGTTCTTCTGTGACACCTGGCTGCTCACTGACGTCATCATCTTGCAACATCTCGCTCTGCAGTCACCTTGAGGTTGCCTGATTACCTCCAGATGTTCTCGTTGGTAGGTCTCGGAGAAGCCTGCAGCTCTAACACTTTGTGCAGCCTTCTCTTGCCTCCAATGCCACAGCAACAGATTGAGCCTCCGCCAGCCACCGCTTGCCTCTGCCTCCCACCTGGGATACCCTCCAACACATGACACCAAACCTGGCGAATCATTGCCACAGATGCTGCCCCCATGCCTTCACCAAGAAATCAACAGCTTTTGGCGTTAAACAGTTTCCAGAACTGCTTGATTCGTAGACTTCATGGTCAGCCAAATCTTGTTCATGATCCTCGCCATCGGTGCCACTCTCTAGGTTTTGCAATTCATCCTTGGTGTTGGTGAAGTCGTTCAGGAGCGAAACTTTTGGCGGAGAAAGCGCCTTCAAGTGTGCAAATCAACTCTGATCCATGGGATTAATTTAACATAGTGTTAGCGGGAAGGAAGATCACTTTTACGTTGGGGTGACGACCCAGCAAAGGGGCAGTGTCCGTGCGTTGTTGAGGAGCAACAAAATGTTGAATGGCACATTATTTTGCATGCAGAATTTCTGGACATCAGGAACGGAGACAGTTGTCAAACCAGGAGAGGGACAGACCAGAGAGCATCTACGCCTTCCCTGAGGTTGGAAAGTGGACATTTAACTGCTCATGTCCATATTCTTGTAGGCATGCGGCTTGCGGGCTTTGTGGATCACAGACAACTTCAGCTTAGCAGTGCGGAGGCATTGGTGGTGAACAGTACAGTGATGCGCCCGCATTTTGTGCCTGACAATTTGCTCGCAGACTTGACTACAAAGGTCTTGATGGCAATTTCTTCCAGTACAACCCTGATTCATCCATATTGAACACTTGGTCGAGTGCATTTGACCTTCCTCCATAATTTTCTGTAAAAGTGGGGAAAATTCATGGCGGCAGCAGCCGGTCGGCACTTGCTCTTCTCCGACTATCTCAATATTCGTGATCTTGTTGCGTGGTTTAAAACCTTGCAGCCGCAGCGGAAGCAGTGAAGGGGCGGGCTCTGAACTCCATTTTATTGCCACTGGTTGTAGAGTTCTCGGGTAGTCCTGCACTCTTTAGTCTGTAGACCGCCATGTTGCTGACTGACGAATAATGTAGCACCAACAAACTCTGGTCTTCAGCAGCACTTTATTGTGGCAATATTTCACCAGCGAGGCACCTGCAAGACTTGGTAATGTTCATGTGTTCATTGATTTTGCGGCATCCTTCTTGATCGTCTGGATCGTTGATTCATTCACTCCTATTTTTTTCTGGCCAGATTCACTGCCTTGTGCCTTTTTCTAACTCCTGACGATCTTGTACTTAACTCATTACTGGGCGCGTTGCACCTTCTTGGGCTTAGAGTGGCTTGGGCCAGGTAGTTCTAGGTTTCTAGGGTGGTGGGGTCCAGGAAGCCATTGTGTAGAAACAATAAAACAAAACAGGTTCTTGGGCATGGTGGGGTATCGCAGCGGGGACAGCTAGAGACTGGTCTTGACCAAAGTCCTTCGGCCCTGTTGGCAGGGCAAGCAAGGTTAAAATGAATTAATCATGCGTGGCAGAGTGCGTGGAGTGTTAAGAATACGTGGCCCAATCACAGTCCATAACGTCATAGAGTCTGGAGTCTGGCGTCCAGCACCTTACCGCTGCTTGCCACATATGATGGCATTTACGTAAATAATAATTATCGCGCCTGGGCGGAATTCTGCCCGCGTAAATGGCCAATAACGTATTAAATATCGTAAACCCAGGAGCTATGCTGTGTTTAAAAAAATACGAAACACACCCGCTGTACTTGACTCACTGTCACCATGGGTCAAGCATCGTGACTACATGTTCATACCACGCGTATAGAGCAAGAGCTGAGAGGTGTCTAAGCCCTTCTGAGGCCAAAAGATTTGATGGTGTTTTTCAGGGAAATGTATATTATATGAGCAAGTCAAAATGCTATTTCTTTTCTTGATACAGCCTGACCAAAACCTGTGTAAAGGGTTCAAAATTGTACAGCGATAGCAACTTTTTACACACAGGGAAATAACGCCAGCCATAATTGCAATTTGGCCTTACAGTGATCCTCGTTTAATGGCGCCTCGGTTAGCGAATTGCCTTCCATAAGATTCTTCACTTTATTCTTGAGCAATCCCTCGATTAACGAATTCCTTCTGGCGCCCCTCAACATGTTTTAGCTTGCTCGTATGTTGTGTATTAGTCGCCAATATGATATTGGGTTCTAGTGCTTAAATTCTTACCATTTTAGTAAATATCAAGAAGGTTGTATATTCAATCATTTTAAAAGTTTTATTTTAAATTTTTTAGTCATTTTAACAATTATTGAACATAATTAAAGAATGCAGGAAACTAGTTTTATGCCGTAAACAACCACCCAACACACCAAGCTTGGCGTCAGTTTTATTTACAGGTTCAGAGGAAAAACACATCTTGTTTGAGACTCTTTAACATAAACACGCTTTTTTTTTCAGTGTTTACAGTCAAATTATTAGTCGCTTTGAAATATGTACACATATTAATAATATATAAGCGCAGTGCAGTGTTGATCTAAAGAAAATAATCTTAGATACACCAAGAGAATAAAATTTTATGGGTGAAATGGTAGCATAAATTGACTTCTCTTCCACCCCAATGCCTTCTCTTCTTCCTTCTCCATCACACCCCCACTCTAATTCCCATCATCATCACATCATCAACCAGGCACCTTCTACATACACCTCCAAAGTAAGTGTATTTTATACTTC
>NW_024728676.1:0-30512 GCF_018991925.1 Homarus americanus | reverse complement strand
CTCGATCAGGAGGCTTTTTTATACTCAATCAGGGGACTTTGCAATCCTCGACCAGGGGACTTTGTTATACTCAACCATTGGACTTTGTTATACTCGATTAGGGGCGTTTGTTATACTCGATGACGGGGCTTTGTTATACTCGACCAGGGGACTTTGCTATAGTCGACCAGGGGACTTTGTTATACTCGATTAGGGGACTTTGTTATACTCGACCAGGGAACTTTTTTATACTTGACCAATGGACTTTGTTATACTCGATGAGAGGCCTTTGTTATACTCGATGATGGGACTTTGTTATACTCCACCAGGGGACTTTGTTATACTCGATCAGGTGAGTTTGTTATACTCGTTCAGGTGACTTTGTTATACTCGATCAGAGGACTTTGTTATACTGGGCCTGGAGACTTTGTTATACTCGATCAGGGGACTTGTTATACTCGATCATGGGACTTTGTTAAACTCGTCTAGGGGTTTTTTTTATACTCGATCAGGGGACTTTGTTATAATCGATCAGGGGACTTTGTCTTACTCGATCAGGGGACTTTGTTATACTCGATCAGGGGACTTTTGTTATACTCGATCAGGGGAGTTTGTTATACTCAATCAGGGGAAATTGTTATTCTCGATTAGGGGCCTTTGTTAAACTCGATGAGGGGCTTTGTTTTACTCGACCAGAGGACTTTGCTATACTCGACCAGGCGACTTTGTTATACTCGATTAGGGGACTTTGTTATTCTCGAACAGGGGACTTTTTTATACTCTATCAGTGGACTTTGTCATACTTGAGCAGACGCCATTGTTATACTCGATCGGGAGACTTTGTTATACTCGATGTGTGGACTTTCCTATATTTAACCAATGGACTTTGCTATACTCGATGAGGGGCCTTTGTTATACTCGATCAGGGGACATTGTTATACTCGACCAGAGGCCATTGTTATACTCGATCAGGGGACTTTGTTATGCTCGATAAGGGGACTTTGTTACACTCGATTAGGGGAATTTGTTATACTCGATAAGGGGACTTAATGTTAGACTCGAACAGGGGACTTTGTTATACTCGACAGAGGGACTTTGTTATACTCGATTAGGCGGCTTTGTTATAATCGATCAGGGGACTTTGTTATACTCGATGAGGGGCCTTTGTTTTACTCGATCAGGGGACTTTGTTATACACGACCAGGGGACTTTTTTATACTCGATCAGGGGATATGTTATACTCGATCAGGGGACTTTGCAATACTCAACCAGAGGACTTTGTTATACTCGATCAGGGGAATTTGTTATACTCAATCAGGGGACTTTGTTATACTCGATAAGGGGCCTTTGTTATACTCGACCAGGGGACTTTGTTATACTTGATCAGGGGACTCTGTTATACTTGATTAGGGGACTTTTTTATACTCGATCAAGGGACTTTGTTATACTTGATCAGAGGACTTTGTTATACTCGACCAGGGGCCTTTGTTATACTCGATTAGAAAACTTTGTTATACTCGACTAGGGGACTTTGTTATACTCGATCAGGGGACTTTTTTATACTCGACCAGAGGACTTTGTTATACTCGATCAGGGGATATGTTATACTCGATGAGGGGACTTTGTAATACTCAACCAGAGGACTTTGTTATAGTCGATCAGGGGAATTTGTTATACTCAATCAGGGGACTTTGTTATACTCGATAAGGGGCCTTTGTTATACTCGACGAGGGGACTTTGTTATACTCGATCAGGGGACTTTGTTATACTCGACCAGGGGACTTTTTTATACTTGATCAGGGGACTTTGTCATACTCGATCAGTGGACTCTCCTATATTTGACCAATGGACTTTGCTATACTCGATGAGGGGACTTTGTTTTACTCGACCAGGGGACTTTGTTATAATCGATCAGGTGATTTTGTTATACTCGACCAGAGGACTTTGTTATACTCGAGCAGGGGATATGTTATACTTAATCAGGGGACTTTGTTATACTTGATCAGGGGACTTTGTTATACTCGATTAGGGGCCTTTGTTATACTCGATGACGGGGCTTTGTTATACTCTACCAGGGGACTTTGCTATAGTCGACCAGGGGACTTTGTTATACTCGATTAGGGGACTTTGTTATACTCGACCAGGGAACTTTTTTATACTTGACCAATGGACTTTGTTATACTCAATGAGGGGCCTTTGTTATACTCGATCAGGGGACTTTGTTATACTCGACCAGGGGACTTTGTTATACTCGATCAAGTGATATGTTATATTCGATCAGGGGACTTTGTTATACTCGATCAGGGGACTTTGTTATACTTGATTAGGGGACTTTGTTATCCTCGATCAGGGGACTTTGTTATACTTGATCAAAGGACTTTGTTATACTCGGCCAGGGGCCTTTGTTATCATTCGATTAGAAAACTTTGTTATACTCGACCAGGGGACTTTGTTATACTCCACCAGTGGACTTTTTTATACTTGACCAATGGACTTTGTTATACTCAATGAGGGGCCTTTGTTATACCCGATCAGGGGACTTTGTTACACTCGATCAGGCGACTTTCTCATACTTGAACAGGGGACTTTGTCATACTCGATCAATGGACTTTCCTATATATGACCAATGGACTTTACTATACTCCATGAGGGTCCTTTGTTATACTCGATCAGGGACTTAGTTATTCTCGACCAGGGGACTTTGTTATACTTGGTTAGGGGACTTTGTTATACTCGATCAAAGGACTTTGATATACTTAATCACAGGACTTTGTTATACTCGACCAGGGGCCTTTGTTATACTCGATTAGAAAACTTTGTTATACTCGACTAGGGGCCTTTGTTATACTCCACCAGGAACTTTGTTATACTCGATCAGGGGATATGTTATACTCGATCAGGGACTTTGTTATACTTGGTTCAGGGTACTTTGTTATACTCGTCCAGGGGTCTTTGATATACTAGGATCAGGGGACATTGTTATGCTCGACTAGGGGACATTGTCTTACTCGATCAGGGCCCTTGGTTATACTTGACCAGGGGAATTTGTTATAATCGATTAGGGGACTCTGTTATGCACGATCTCGGGTCTTTGTTAAACTGGGCCAGGAGACGTTGTTATACTCGATCAAGGGATATGTTATACTCGATCAGGGGACTTTGTTATACTGGACCAGGGGACTTTTTTATACTTGTCCAATGGACTTTGTTATACTCGATGAGGGGCCTTTGTTATACTCGATCAGGGGACTTTTTTATGCTTGACCAATGGACTTTGTTATACTCAATGAAGGGCCTTTGTTATACTCGATCAGGGGACTGTGTTATACACGATCAGGGGACTTTGTTATACGCGATCAGGGGACTATTTTTATACTCGACCAGAGGACTTTGTTATACTCGATCAAGGGATATGTTATACTCGATCAGGGGATTTTGTTTTTCTCAACCAGAGGGCTTTGTTATACTCAATCAGGGGACTTTGTTATACTCGATTAGGGGCCTTTGTTATACTCGATGAGGGGGCTTTGTTATACTCGACCAAGGGACTTTGCTATGCTCGACCAGGGGACATTGTTATACTCGATCAGGGGACTTTGTTATACTCGCCCAGGGTACTCTTTTATACATGATCTGGGGACTTTGTCATACTCGATCAGTGGACTTTCCTATATTTGACCAATGGACTTTGCTATACTCGATGAGGGGCCTTTGTTATACTCGATCAGGGGACTTTGTTATACTCGACCAGAGGACTTTGTTATACTCGATCAGGGGATATGTTATACTCGATCAGGATACTTTGTTATACTCGATCAGGGGACTTTGTTATACTTGATTAGGTGACTTTGTTATCCTCGATCAGGGGACTTTGTTATACTTGATCAGAGGACTTTGTTATACTCGGCCAGGGGCCTATGTTATCCTCGATTAGAAAACTTTGTTATACTCGACCTGGGGACTTTGTTATACTCCACCAGGGACTTTGTAATACTCGATCAGGGGATATGTTATTCTCGATCAGGGGACTTTGTTATACTCGGTTCAGGGGACTTTGTTATACTCGTCCAGGGGACTTTGTTATACTAGGATCAGGGGACTTTGTTATAATCGATTAGGGGACTTTCTTATGCTCGATCTGGGGACTTTGTTATACTCATCTAGGGAGCTCTGTTATACTCGATCAGGGGACTTTGTCTTACTCGATCAGGGCCCATTGCTATACTCGGCCGGGGGACTTTGTTATAATCGATGAGGGGACTTTGGTATGCTCGATCTAGGGACTTTGTTATACTGGGCCAGGGGACTTACTTATACTCGATCAGGGGACTTTGTTATACTCGATTAGGGGACTTTTGTTACGCTCGATCAGGGGACTTTGTTATACTCGACCAGGGGCCTTTGTTATACTCGAATAAGGGACTTTGTTTTACTCGATAAGGGGACTTTGTTATACTCCATAAGGGGAATTTGTTATACTCGATAAGGGGACTTTGTTAGACTCGAACAGGGGCCTTTGTTATACTCGATCAGGGGAGTTTGTCTTACTCGATCAGGGTCCTTTGCTATACTCGACCGGGGGACTTTTTCATACTCGATCAGGGGACTTTGTTACGCTGGACCAGTTGACATTTTTATTCTCGATTAGGGGACTTTGTTATACTCGATTAGGGGACTTTTGTTACACTCGATCAGAGGACTTTGTTATACTCGACCAGGGGCCTTTGTTATACTCGATTACAGGACTTTGTTTTACTCGATAAGGGGACTTTGTTATACTCGACCAGGGGACTTTGTTATACTCTATTATGCGGCTTTGTTATACTCGATCAGGAGACTTTCTTATACTCGATGAGGGGCCTTTGTTATACTCGGTCAGGGGCCTTTGTTATACTAGATCAAGGGACTTTGTTATACTCGATCAGGGGACTTTGTTATACTAGATCAGGAGGCTTTGTTAACCTCGATCAGGGGACTTTGCTATACTCGACCAGGGAACTTTGTTATACTCGAGCAGGGGGCTTTGTTATACTCGATTAGGGGACTTTGTTATACTCGATCAGGAGGCTTTTTTATACTCGATCAGGGGACTTTGCTATCCTCGACCAGGGGACTTTGTTATACTCGATCAGGGAACTTTTTTATACATGACCAATGGACTTTGTTATACTCGATGAGGGGCCTTGGTTATACTCGATGAGGGGACATTGTTATACTCGACCAGGGGACTTTGTTATACTCGATGAGGGGACTTTGTTATACTCGACCAGAGGACATGTTATACTCGATTAGAAAACTTTGTTATACTCGACCAGGGGACTTTGTTATACTCGATCATGAGGCTTTTTTATACTCGATCGGGGGACTTTGTTATACTCGTTGAGTGGACTTTCCTATATTTGACCAATGGACTTTGCTATACTCGATGAGGGGCCTTTGTTATACTCGATGAGGGGACATTGTTATACTAGACCAGGGGACTTTGTTATACTCGATGAGGGGACTTTGTTATACTCGACCAGAGGACATGTTATACTCGATTAGAAAACTTTGTTATACTCGACCAGGGGACTTTGTTATACTCGATCAGGGGACTTTTTTATACTCGATAAGAGGACTTTGTTATACTCAATCCGGGGATATGTTATTCTTGATCAGGGGACTTTGTTATACTCAACCAGGGGACTTTGTTATACTCGATTAGGGGCCTCTTTTATACTCGATGAGGGGGCTTTGTTAAACTCGATCAGGGGACTTTGCTATAGTCGACCAGGGGACTTTGTTATACTCGATTAGGGGACTTTGTTATACTCGACCAGGGGATTTTTTTATACTTGATCAGGGGACTTTGTCATACTTGACCAGAGGCCATTGTTTTACTCGATCGGGGGACGATGTTATACTCGATGAGTGGACTTTCCTATATTTGACCAATGGCCTTTGCTATACTCGATGAGGGGCCTTTGTTATAGTCGATCAGGGGACATTGTTATACTCGACAAGGGGACTTTGTTATACTCGATGAGGGGACTTTGTTATACTCGACCAGAGGACTTTATTATACTCGATCAGGAGATATGTTATACTCGATCAGGGGACTTTGTTTTATTCAAAAAGAGGACTTTGTTATACTCGACGAGGGGCCTTTGTTATACTCGATTAGAAAACTTTGTTATACTCGACCAGGAGAATTTGTTATATTCGATCAGGGGACTTTGTTATACTCCACCAGGGACTTTGTTATATTCGATCAGGGGATATGCTATACTCGACCAGGGGACTTTGTTATACATGATCAGGGGACTTTGTTATACTCGACCAGGGGCTTTTTTATACTTGGCCAATGGACTTTGTTATACTCAATGAGGGGCATTTGATATACTCGATCAGGGGACTTTGTTATACACGTCCAGGGGGCTTATTTATACTCGACCAGAAGACTTTGTTATACTCGATCAGGGGATATGTTATACTCGTCCAGGGGACTTTGTTATACTCGATCAGGGGACTTTGTTATACGCAATCAGGGGACTTTTTTATACTCGACCAGAAGACTTTGTTATACTCGATCAGGGGATATGTTATACTCGTCCAGGGGACTTTGTTATACTCGATCAGGGGACTTTGTTATACGCGACCAGGGGACTTTTTTGAACTTGATTAGAGGACTTTCTCATACTCGATCAGTGGACTTTCCTATATATGACCAATGTTATACTCGATGAGGGGCCTTTGTTATACTCGATCAGGGGACTTTGCTATACTCGACAAGGGGACTTTGTTATACTCGATCAGGGGAGTTTGTTATACTCGACCAGAGGAATTTGTTATACTCGATCAAGGGATATGTTATACTCGATCAGGGGACTTTGTTATACTCAATCAGGGGACTTTTTTTTACTTGATTAGGGGTCTTTTTTATACTCGATCAAAGGACTTTGTTATACTTGATCAGAGGACTTTGTTATACTCGACCAGGAGCCTTTGTTAAACTCGATTAAAAAACTTTGTTATACTCGACCAGGGGACTTTGTTATACTCCACCAGGGACTCTGTTATATTCGATCAGGGGATATGTTATACTCGATAAGGGGACTTTGTTATACTCGGTTCAGGGGACTTTGTTATACTCGTCCAGGGGGCTTTGTTATACTAGGATCAGGGGACTTTGTTATGCTTGATCAGGGGACTTTGTTCTACTCGATCTGGGCCCTTTGTTATACTCGACCAAGGGACTTTGTTATAATCGATTAGGTGACTTTGTTATGCTCGATCTGGGGACTTTGTTAAACTGGGCCACGAGACGTTGTTATACTCGATCCGGGGATTTTTGTTATACTCGATCAGGGGACTTTGTTATACTCGACCAGAGGCCTTAGTTATACTCGATAAGGGGACTTTGTTATACTCGACAAGGGGACTTTGTTATCCTCGATTAGGCGGCTTTGTTATAATCGATCAGGGGCCTTTGTTATACTCGACCAGAGGCCTTTGTTATACTAGATCAGGGAGCTTTGTTATACTCGATTAGGGGCCTTTTTTGGACTCGATGAGGGGCTTTTGTTATACTCGATCAGGAGACTTTGTTATACTCGATCAGGGGACCTACTTATACTCGAGCAGGGGGCTTTATTATACTCGAACAGGGGACTTTTTTATACTCGACCAGAGGACTTTGTTATACTCGACCAGGGGCTATGTTATTCTTGATCAAGGGACTTTGTTATACTCGTCCAGGGGACTTTTTATACTTGACCAATGGACTTTGTTATACTCAATGAGGGGCCTTTTGTTATACTCGATCAGGTGACTTTGTTATATACGACCAGGGGACTTTGTTAAACTTGATTAGGGGACTTTGTTATACTTGATCAGAGGACTTTGTTATACTCGACCAGGGGCCTTTGTTATACTCGATTAGAAAACTTTGTTATACTCGACCAGGGGACTTTGTTATACTCCACCAGGGACTTTGTTATACTCGATCAGTGGACTTTGTTATACTCGGTTCAGGTGTCTTTGTTATACTCGTCCAGTGGGTTTTGTTATACTAGGATCAGGGGACTTTGTTATACTCGATCAGGGGACTTTTTCTTACTCGATCAGGGCCCTTTGTTATACTCGACCAGGGGACTTTGTTATACTTGATTAGGGGACTTTGTTATACTCGATCAAAGGACTTTGTTATATATGATCAGAGGACTTTGTTATACTCGACCAGGGGCCTTTGATATACTCGATTAGAAAACTTTGTTATACTCGACCAGGGGCCTTTGATATACTCGATTAGAAAACTTTGTTATACTCGACCAGGGGACTTTGTTATACTCCACCAGGGACTTTGTTATACTCGATCAGGGGATATGTTATACTCGATCAGGGGACTTTGATATACTCGGTTCAGGTGTCTTTGTTATACTCGTCCAGTGGGCTTTGTTATACTAGGATCAGGGGACTTTGTTATACTCGATCAGGGGACTTTGTTATACACGACCAGGGGACTTTGTTATACGCGATCAAGGGACTTTTTTATCCTCGACCAGAGGACTTTGTTATACTCGATTAGGGGATATGTTATACTCGATCAGGGGACTTTCTTATACTCAACCAGAGTACTTTGTTATACTCGATCAGGGGACTTAGTTATACTAAATCAAGGGACTTTATTATACTCGATTAGGGGCCTTTGTTATACTCGACCAGGGGACTTTGTTATACTCGATCAGGGGACATTGTTATACTCGACCAGGGGACTTTTTTATACTTGATCAGGGGAGTTTGTCATACTCGATCAGTGAACTTTCCTATATTTGACCAATGGACTTTGCTATACTCGACCAGGGGACATTGTTATACTCGATCAGGGGACTTTGTTAGACTCGACCAGAGAACTTTGTTATACTCGATCAGGGGTTATGTTATACTCGATCAAGGGACTTTGTTATACTCGATTAGGTGACTTTGTTTTACTTGATTAGGGGACTTTTTTATACTTGATCAAAGGACTTTGTTATACTTGATCAGAGGACTTTGTTATACTCGACCAGGAGCCTTTGTTATACTCGATTAGAAAACTTTGTTATACTCGACCAGGGGACTTTGTTATACTCCACCAGGGACTCTGTTATACTCAATCAGGGGATATGTTATGGTCGATCAGGGTACTTTGTTATACTCGATTCAGGGGACTTTGTCTTACTCGATCAGGGTCCTTTGTTATACTCGACCAGGGGACTTTGTTATAATCGATTAGGGGACTTTGTTATGCTCGATCTGGGGACTTTGTTAAACTGGGCCACGAGACGTTGTTATACTCGATCAGGGGATTTTTGTTATACTCGATCAGGGGACTTTGTTATACTCAACCAGAGGACTTTGTTATACTCGATCAGGGGACTTTGTTATACTCAATCAGGGGACTTTGTTATGCTCGATCTGGGGACTTTGTTATCCTCGATCAGGGGACTTTGTTATACTTGATCAGAGGACTTTGTTATACTCGACCAGGAGCCTTTGTTATACTCGATTAGAAAACTTTGTTATACTCGACCAGGGGACTTTGTTATATTCCACCAGGGACTCTGTTATACTCGATCAGGGGATATGTTATACTCGATAAGGGGACTTTGTTATACTTGGTTCAGGGGACTTTGTTATACTCGTCCAGGGAGCTTTGTTATACTAGGATTAGGGGACTTTCTTATGCTTGATCAGGGTACTTTGTTTTACTCGATCAGGGCCCTTTGTTATACTCGACCAAGGGACTTTGTTATAATCGATTAGGTGACTTTGTTATGCTCGATCTGGGGACTTTGTTAAACTGGGCCACGAGACGTTGTTATACTCGATCAGGAGATTTTTGTTATACTCGAACAGGGGACTTTGTTATACTCGACCAGAGGCCTTTGTTATACTCGATCAGGGGACTTTGTTATACTCGACCACGGGACTTTGTTATCCTCGATTAGGCGGCTTTGTTATAATCGATCAGGGGACTTTGTTATACTCGATGAGGGGCCTTCGTTATACTCGACCAGAGGCCTTTGTTATACTAGATCAGGGAACTTTGTTATACTCGATTAGGGGCCTTTTTTGGACTCGATGAGGGGCTTTTGTTATACTCGATTAGGAGACTTTGTTATTCTCGATCAGGGGACCTACTTATACTCGAGCAGGGGGCTTTATTATACTCGAACAGGGGACTTTTTTATACTCGACCAGAGGACTTTGTTAAACTCGACCAGGGGCTATGTTATACTTGATCAAGGGACTTTGTTATACTCGTCCAGGGGACTTTTTATACTTGACCAATGGACTTTGTTATACTCAATGAGGGGCCTTTTGTTATACTCGACCAGGGGACTTTGTTATACTCCACCAGGGACTCTATTATACTCGATTCAGGGGACTTTGTCTTACTCGATCAGGGTCCTTTGTTATACTCGACCAGGGGACTTTGTTATAATCGATTAGGGGACTTTGTTATGCTCGATCTGGGGACTTTGTTAAACTGGGCCACGAGACGTTGTTATACTCGATCAGGGGATTTTTGTTATACTCGATCAGGGTACTTTGTTATACTCAACCAGAGGACTTTGTTATACTCGATCAGGGGACTTTGTTATACTCAATCAGGGGACTTTGTTATGCTCGATCTGGGGACTTTGTTATCCTCGATCAGGGGACTTTGCTATACTCCACCATGGGACTTTGCTATACTCGATCAGGGGTCTTTGTTATACTCAACCAGGGGACTTTTTTATACTTGACCAATGGACTTTGTAATACTAGATGAGAGGCCTTTGTTATACTCGATCTGGGGACTTTTTTATACTCGAGAAGGGGACTTTGTTACTCTCGATCAGGGGACTATTTTATACTCGAACCAGAGGACTTTGTTATACCCGATCAGAAGACTTTGTTATACTCGACCAGGGGACTTTTTTATACTTGATCAATGGACTTTGTTATACTCAATGAGGGACCTTTGTTATACTCGATCAGGGGACTTTTTTATACTTGACCAGAGGACTTTGTTATACTCGATTAGGGGATATGTTATACTCGATCAGTGGACTTTGTTATACTCGATTAGGGGCCTTTGTTTTACTCGATGAGGGGGCTTTGTTATACTCAACCAGGGGACTTTTTATAATCGATCAGGGAACTTTGTTATACTCAACCAGGGGACATTTTCAAAATTAAACAGGGGACTTTGTCATACTCGATCAGGGGAATTTTGTTATACTCGATCAGGGGATATGTTATATTCGATCAGAGGACTTTGTTATACTCAACCAGAGGACTTTGTTATACTCGATCAGGGGAGTTTGTTATACTCAATCATGGGACTTTGTTATACACGATGAGGGGCTTTTGTTATCCTCGATCAGGGGACTTTGTTATACTCGACCAGGGGACTTTTTTATACTGGATCAGGGGACTTTGTTATACTCGACCAGAGGACTTTGTTATACTCGATCAGGGGATATGTTATACTCGATGAGGGGACTTTGCTATACTTGATTAGGGGACTTTGTTATACTCGATCAGGGAATTTTGTTATACTCGATCAGAGGACTTTGTTATACTCGACCAGGGGCCTTTGTTATACTCGATAAGAAACTTTGTTATACTCGACCACGGTACTTTGTTATACTCGATCAAGGGACTTTTGTTATACTCGATGAGGGGACTTTCTTATACTCGTCCAGGGGCCTTTTAGCAGTACCTTTCGATCAGGAGACTTTGTTATACTCTCGTTAAGGGACTCTTTTGTTATACTCTCGATAAGGGAATTTGTTATACCTGATAAGGGACTTTTGTTAGACTCCTCGAACAGGGACTTTGTTATACTCGACCAGGGACTTGTTATACTCGTCCAGGGGCTTTGTTATACCTGATCAGGACTTTCTTATACCTCGATCAGGTACTTTGGTCTTACTTCCGATCAGGGCCCCTTTGCTATACTCGACCAGGATCTCCTGGTTATAATCGATCAGGGGACTTTGTTATGCTCGATATGGGGACTTTGTTATACTGGGCCAGGGAACTTTTTTATGCTCGATCAGGGGACTTTGTTATACTCGATCAAGGGACTTTTGTTATACTCGATCAGGGGACATTGTTATACTCGACCAGGGGCCTTTGTTATACTCGATCACCGGACTTTGTTATACTCGATAAGGGGTCTTTGTAATACTCTATAAGGGGAATTTGTTATACTCGATAAGGGGACTTTGTTAGACTCGAACAGGGACTTTGTTATACTCGACCAGGGGACTTTGTTATACTCGATTAGGCGGCTTTCTTATACTCGATCAGGTGACTTTGTTATACTCGATGAGGGGCTTTTCTTATACTTGATCAGGGGCCTTTGTTATACTAGATCAGTGGACTTTGTTATACTCGATTAGGGGCCTTTTTTGGACTCGATTAGGGGCCTTTGTTATACTCGATCAGGGGACTTTCTTATACCCGATCAAGGGACTTTCTTATACCCGAGCAGGGGGCTTTGTTATACTCGATGAGGGGACTTTGTTATATTCGATGAGGAGGTTTTGTTATACTCGGCAGGGGACTTTGCTATACTCGACCAGGGGACTTTGTTATATTCGATCAGTGGACTTGCTATACTCGACCAGGGGACTTTTCTATACCTGACCAATGGACTTTGTTATACTAGATGAGAGGCCTTTGTTATACTTGATCAATGGACTTTGTTATACTCAATGAGTGACCTTTGTTATAGTCGATCAGGGGACTTTTTTATACTCGACCAGAGGACTTTGTTATACTCGATGAGGGGATATGTTATACTCGATCACTGGACTTTGTTATACTCGATTACGGGCCTTTGTTTTACTCGATGAGGGGGCTTTGTTATACTCGACCAGGGGACTTTTTTATACTCGATCAGGGAACTTTGTTATACTCAACCAGGGGACTTTTTCAAAATTAAAAAGGGACTTTGTCATATTCGATCAGGGGAATTTTGTTATACACGATTAGGTGATATGTTATATTCGATCAGGGGACTTTGTTATACTCAACCAGAGGACTTTGTTATACTCGATCAGGGGACTTTGTTACACTCAATCAGGGGACTTTGTTATGCTCGATCTGGGGACTTTGTTATCCTCGATCAGGGGACTTTGCTATACTCGACCAGGGGACTTTGTTATACTCGATCAGGGGTCTTTGTTATACTCAACCAGGGGACTTTTTTATACTTGACCAATGGACTTTGGTATACTAGATGAGAGGCCTTTGTTATACTCGATCTGGGGACTTTGTTATACTCGAGAAGGGGACTTTTTTATACTCGATCAGGGGCTTTGTTATACTCGACCAGTGGACTTTGTTATACTCGATCAGGGGATGTGTTATACTCGATGATGGGACTTTGCTCTTCTTGATTAGGGGACTTTGTTATACTCTATCAGGGGAATTTTGTTATACTCGATCAGAGGACTTTGTTATACTCGACCAGGGGCCTTTGTTATACTCGATAAGAAAACTTTGTTATTCTCGACCATGGTACTTTGTTATACTCGATCAAGGGACTTTTGTTATTCTCGATCAGAGGACTTTGTTATACTCGTCCAGGGGCCTCGATAAGGGGACTTTGTTAGACTCGAACAGGGGACTTTGTTATACTCGACCAGGGAACTTTGTTATACTCGATTAGGCGGATTTGTTATTCTCGATCAGGGGGCTTTGTTATACTCGATCAGGGGCCTTTGTTATACTCGAGAAGGGGGCTGTGTTAAACTCGACCAGGGGACTTTGTTATACTCGATGTGGAGGCTTTGTTATTCTCGATCAGGGGACTTTGCTATACTCGACCAGGGGACTTTGTTATACTCGATCAGGGGTCTTTGTTATACTCGACCAGGGGACTTTTTTATACTTGACCAATGGACTTTGTTATACTCGATAATAGGCTTTTGTTGTACTCGATCTGGCGACTTTATTATACTCGAGCAGGGGACTTTGTTATACTCCATCAGGGGACATTGTTATACTCAATCAGGGGACTTTGTTATACTCGATTAGGGCCCTTTGTTATACTCGATGAGAGGGCTTTGTTATACTCGACCCGGGGACTTTGTTATACTCGATCAGGGGACTTAGTTATACTCGACCAGGGGACTTTTTTATAATTAATCAGGGGAGTTTGTCATACTCGATCAGTGGACTTTCCTATATTTGACCAATGGACTTTGCTATACTCGATGAGGGGCTTTTGTTATACTCGATCTGGGGACTTTGTTATTATCGACCAGGAGACTTTGTTATACTCGATCATGGGACTTTGTTATACTCGAGCAGTGGACTTTGCTATACTCGATCAGGGGATATGTTATACTCGATCAGGGGACTTTGTTATACTTGATTAGGGGACTTTGTTATTCTCGATCAGGGGACTTTGTTATACTCGATCAGAAGACTTTGTTATACTCGACGAGGGGCCTTTGCTATACTCGATTAGAAAACTTTGTTATACTCGACCAGGGGACTTTGCTATACTCGATCAGGGGACTTTGATATACTCGATCAGGGACTTTGTTATACTCGTCCAGGGGGCTTTGTTATACTAGGATCAGGGGACTATGTTATTCTCGACCAGAGGACTTTGTTATACTCGAACAGAGGCATTTGTTATACTCGGTCAGGGGACTTTGTTATGCTCGATCTGGGGAGTTTGTTATACTGGGCCAGGAGACTTTGTTATACTCGATTAGGTGATATGTTATACTCGATCAGGGGACTGCGTTATACTGGAACAGGGGACTTTGTTATACTCGATCAGGGGACTTTGTTATATTCAATAAGGGGACTTAATGTTAGACTCGAACAGGGGACTTTTTTATACCTGACCAATGGACTTTGTTATACTCGATTAGGGGCCTTTGTTATACTCGATGAGGGGGCTTTGTTTTGCTCGACCTGGGGACTTTTTCATACTTGATCAGGGGACTTTGTTATACTCGATCACGGGACTTTGTTATACTCGATCAGTGGACTTTTCTATATTTGACCAATGGACTTTACTATACTCGATGAGGGGCCTTTGTTATACTCGATCAGGGACTTTGTTATAGTCGACCAGGGGACTCTGTTATACTCGATTCGGGGACTTTGTTATACTCGATCAATAGGCTTTGTTATACTTGATGAGGGGACTTGCTATACTCGACCAGGGGACTTTGTTATACTCGTTCAGGGGACTTTGTTATACTCGAGCAGGAGACTTTGTTATACTCGATCAGGGGACTTTTTTATACTCGACCAGAGGACTTTGTTATACTAGGATCAGGGGACTTTGTTATGCTCGATCAGGGGACATTGTCTTACTCGATCAGGGCCCTTTGTTATACTCGACCAGGAGAATTTGTTATAATCGATTAGGGGACTCTGTTATACTCGATCTAGGGTCTTTGTTAAACTGGGCCAGGAGACGTTGTTATACTCGATCAAGGGATATGTTATACTCGATCAGGGGACTTTGTTATACTGGACCAGGGGACTTTTTATACTTGACCAACGGACTTTGTTATACTCGATAAGGGGCCTTTCTTATACTCGATCAGGGGACTTTGTTATACTCGAGCAGGGGACTTTGTTATATTCGATCAGGGGACTTTTTTATACTCGACCAGAGGACTTTGTTTTATTCGATTAGGGGACTTTGTTATACTCGACCAGGGGACTTTTTTATACTCGACCAGAAGACTTTTTTATACTCGAACAGGGGATATGTTATACTCGATCAGGGTGACTTTGTTATACTCAACCAGAGGACTTTGTTATACTCAATCAGGGGACTTTGTTATACTCGATTAGGGGCCTTTGTTATACTCGATGAGGGGGCTTTGTTATACTCGACCACGGGACTTTGCTATACTCGACCAGGGGACTTTGTTATACTCGATCAGGGACTTTGTTATACTCGACCAGGGTACTCTTTTATGCTTGATCAGGGGACTTTGTCATACTCGATCAGTGGACGTTCCTATATTTGAACAATGGACTTTGCTATAATCGATGAGGGGCCTTTGTTATACTCGATGAGGGGACTTTGTTATACTCGACCAGTGGACTTTGTTATACTCGATCAGGGGATATGTTATACGCGATGAGGGTACTTTGTTATACTTGATTAGGGGACTTTGTTATCCTCGATCAGAGGACTTTGTTATACTTGATCAGAGGACTTTGTTATACTCGGCCAGGGGCCTTTGTTATCCTCGATTAGAAAACTTTGTTATACTCGACCAAGGGACTCTGTTATACTCCACCAGGGACTTTGTTATACTCGATCAGGGGATATGTTATACTCGATCAGGGGACTTTGTTATACTCGGTTCAGGGGACTTTGTTATACTCGTCCAGGGGGCTTTGTTATACTAGGATTAGGGGACTTTATTATACTCGATCAGGGGACTTTGTCTTACTCGATCAGGGCCCTTTGCTATACTCGACCGGGGGACTTTGTTATAATCGATCAGGGGACTTTGGTATGCTCGATCTAGGGACTTTGTTATACTGGGCCAGGGGACTTTTTTATACTTGATCAGGGATCATTGTTACGCTGCACCAGGGGACATTTTGATTCTCGATTAGGGGACTTTGTTATACTCGGTTAGGGGACTTTTGTTATACTCGATCAGGGGACTTTGTTATACTCGACCAGGGGCCTTTGTTATACTCGAATAGGGGACTTTGTTTTACTCGATAAGGGGACTTTCTTAGACTCGAACAGGTGACTTTGTTATACTCGATCAGGGGACTTTGTCTTACTCGATTAGGGCCCTTTGCTATAATCGACCGGGGGACTTTGTTATAATCGATCAGGGGACTTTGGTATGCTCGATCTAGGGACTTTGTTATACTGGGCCAGGGGACTTTTTTATACTCGATCAGGGACATTGTTACGCTGGACCAGGGGACATTTTTATTCTCGATTAGGAGACTTTGTTATACTCGATTAGGGGACTTTTGTTACACTAGATCAGGGCACTTTGTTATACTCGACCAGGGGCCTTTGTTATACTCGATTAGAAGACTTTGTCTTACTCGATAATGGGACTTTGATATACTCGATCAGGGGACTTTCTTATACTCGATGAGGGGCCTTTGTTATACTCGGTCAGGGGCCTTTATTATACTCGATCAAGGGACTTTGTTATACTCGATTAGAGGCCTTTTTTGGACTCGATCAGGGGACTTTTTTATACTCGAGCAGGGGGCTTTGTTATACTCGATCAGGGGACTTTGTTATACTAGATCAGGAGGCTTTGTTAACCTCGATCAGGGGACTTTGCTATACTCGACCAGGGGACTTTGTTATACTCGATTAGGGGACTTTGTTATACTCGATCAGGAGGCTTTTTTATACTCGATCAGTGGACTTTGCTATCCTCGACCAGGGACCTTTGTTATACTCGATCATTGGACTTTGTTATACTCGATGATGGGGCTTTGTTATACTCGACCAGGGGACTTTGCTATATTCGTCCAGGGGACTTTGTTATACTCGATTAGGGGACTTTGTTATACTCGACCAGGGAACTTTTTTATACTTGACCAATGGACTTTGTTATACTCGATGAGGGGCCTTTGTTATACTCGATGATGGGACTTTGTTATACTCCACCAGGGGACTTTGTTATACTCGATCAGGTGACTTTGTTATACTCGTTCAGGTGACTTTGTTATACTCGATCAGAGGACTTTGTTATACTCGATTAGGGGCCTTTGTTATACTCGATGACGGGGCTTTGTTATACTCGACCAGGGGACTTTGCTATAGTCGACCAGGGGACTTTGTTATAATCGATCAGGGCACTTTGTTATGCTCAATCTGGGGACTTTGTTATACTGGGCCTGGAGACTTTGTTATACTCGAGCAGGGATTTGTTCTACTCGATTAGGGGACTTTGTTATACTGGACCAGGGGACTTTGTTATACTCGATCAGGGGACGTTGTTATACTCGATCAGGGGACTTTGTTAAACTCGTCTAGGGGGCTTTTTTATACTCGATCAGGGGACTTTGTTATAATCGATCAGGGGACTTTGTCTTACTCGATGAGGTGGCTTTGTTTTACTCGACCAGAGGACTTTGCTATACTCGACCAGGGGACTTTGTTATACTCGATTAGGGGACTTTGTTATTCTCGACTAAGGGACTTTTTTATATTTGATCAGTGGACTTTGTCATACTTGAGCAGAGGCCATTGTTATACTCGATCGGGAGACTTTGTATACTCGATGTGTGGACTTTCCTATATTTTCCAATGGACTTTGCTATACTCGACGAGGGGCCTTTGTTATACTCGATCAGGGGACTTTGTTATTCTCGATAAGGGGACTTTGTTACACTCGATTAGGGGAATTTGTTATACTCGATAAGGGGACTTAATGTTAGACTCGAACAGGGGACTTTGTTATATTCGACGAGGGGACTTTGTTATACTCGATTAAACGGCTTTGTTATAATCGATCAGGGGACTTTGTTATACTCGATGAGGGGCCTTTGTTTTACTCGATCAGGGGACTTTGTTATACACGACCAGGGGACTTTGTTAAACTCGATCAGGTGAATTTGTTATACTCAATCAGGGGACTTTGTTATACTCGATAAGGGGCCTTTGTTATACTCGACCAGGGGACTTTGTTATACTCGATCAGGGGACTTTGTTATACTCGACCAGGGGACTTTTTTATACTTGATCAGGGGACTGTGTCATACTCGATCAGTGGACTCTCCTATATTTGACCAATGGACTTTGCTATACTCGATGAGGGGACTTTGTTTTACTCGACCAGGGGACTTTGTTATAATCGATCAGGTGATTTTGTTATACTCGACCAGAGGACTTTGTTATACTCGAGCAGGGGATATGTTATACTTAATCAGGGGACTTTGTTATACTTGATCAGGGGACTTTGTTATACTTGATTAGGGGACTTTTTTATACTCGATCAAAGGACTTTGTTATACTTGATCAGAAGACTTTGTTATACTCAACCAGGGGCCTTTGTTATACTCGAATAGAAAACTTTGTTATATTCGATTAGGGGACTTTGTTATACTCAACCAGGGGACATTTTTATACTTGACTAATGGACTTTGTTATACTCAATGAGGGGCCTTTGTTATACTCGATCAGGCGACTTTGTTATACTCGACCAGGGGACTTTGTTATACTCGATCAGGTGATATGTTATACTCGATCAGGGGACTTTGTTATACTCGATTAGGGGACTTTGTTACACTTGATTAGGGGACTTTGTTATCCTCGATCAGGGGACTTTGTAATACTTGATCAGAGGACTTTGTTATACTCGGCCAGGGGCCTTTGTTATACTCGATTAGAAAACTTTGTTATACTCGACCAGGGGACTTTGTTATTCTCCACCAGTGGACTTTTTTATACTTGTCCAATGGACTTTGTTATACTCAATGAGGGGCCTTTGTTATACCCGATAAGGGGACTTTGTTACACTCGACCAGGCGACTTTCTCATACTTGATCAGGGGACTTTGTCATACTCGATCAATGGACTTTCCTATATTTGACCAATGGACTTGACTATACTCGATGAGGGTCCTTTGTTATTCTCGATCAGGGACTTAGTTATACTCGACCAGGGGACTTTGTTATATTTGGTTAGGGGACTTTGTTATACTCGATCAAAGTACTTTGATATACTTAATCACAGGACTTTGTTATACTCCACCAGGGGCCTTTGTTATACTCGATTAGAACACTTTGTTAGACTCGACCAGGGGCCTTTGTTATACTCGATTAGAAAACTTTGTTATACTCGACCAGGGGACTTTGTTATACTCCACCAGGAACTTTGATATACTCGATCAGGGGATATGTTATACTCGATCAGGGACTTTGTTATACTTGGTTCAGGGTACTTTGTTATACTCGTCCAGGGGTCTTTGATATACTAGGGGACTTTGTCTTACTCGATCAGGGCCCTTTGTTATACTTGACCAGGGGAATTTGTTATAATCGATTAGGGGACTCTGTTATGCTCGATCTAGGGTCTTTGTTAAACTGGGCCAGGAGACGTTGTTATACTCGATCAAGGGATATGTTATACTCGATCAGGGGACTTTGTTATACTGGACCAGGGGACTTTTTTATACCTGACCAATGGACTTTGTTATACTCGATGAGGGGCCTTTGTTATACTAGATCAGGGGACTTTGTTATACTCGAGCAGGGGACTTTGTTATATTCGATCAGGGGACTTTTTTATACTCGACCAGAGGACTTTGTTTTATTCGATTAGGGGACTTTGTTATACTCGACCAGGGGACTTTTTTATACTTGACCAATGGACTTTGTTATACTCAATGAAGGGCCTTTGTTATACTCGATTAGGGGACTTTGTTATACACGATCAGGGGACTTTGTTATACGCGATCGGGGGACTATTTTTATACTCGACCAGAGGACTTTGTTATACTCGATCAGGGGATATGTTATACTCGATCAGGGGACTTTGTTATACTCAACCAGAGGGATTTGTTATACTCAATCAGGGGACTTTGTTATACTCGGTTAGGGGCCTTTGTTATACTCGATGAGGGGGCTTTGTTATACTCGACCAAGGGACTTTGCTATGCTCGAACAGGGGACTTTGTTACACTCGATCAGGGGACTTTGTTATACTCGACCATGGTACTCTTTTATACTTGATCTGGGGACTTTGTCATACTCGATCAGTGGACTTTCCTATATTTGACCAATGGACTGTGCTATACTCGATGAGGGGCCTTTGTTATACTTGATCAGGGGACTTTGTATACTCGACCAGAGGACTTTGTTATTCTCGATCATGGGATATGTTATACTCGATCAGGGTACTTTGTTATACACGATCAGGGGACTTTGTTATACTTGATTAGGTGACTTTGTTATCCTCGATCAGGGGACTTTGTTATTCTTGATCAGAGGACTTTGTTATACTCGGCCAGGGGCCTATGTTATCCTCGATTAGAAAACTTTGTTATACCCGACCTGGGGACTTTGTTATACTCCACCAGGGACTTTGTTATACTCGATCAGGGGATATGTTATTCTCGATCAGGGGACTTTGTTATACTCGGTTCAGGGGACTTTGTTATACTCGTCCAGGGTGCTTTGTTATACTAGGATCAGGGGACTTTGTTATAATCGATTAGGGGACTTTCTTATGCTCGATCTGGGGACTTTGTTATACTCATCCAGGGAGCTCTGTTATACTCGATCAGAGGTCTTTGTCCTACTCGATCAGGGCCCTTTACTATACTCGACCGGGGGACTTTGTTATAATCGATCAGGGGACTTTGGTATGCTCGATCTAGGGACTTTGTTATACTGGGCCAGGGGACTTATTTATACTCGATCAGGGGACTTTGTTACGCTGGACCAGGGGACATTTTTATTCTCGATTAGGGGACTTTGTTATACTCGATTAGGGGTCTTTTGTTACACTCGATCAGGGGACTTTGGTATACTCGACCAGGGGCCTTTGTTATACTCGATTACGGGACTTTGTTTTACTCGATAAGGGGACTTTGTTATACTCGACCAGGGGACTTTGTTATACTCTATTAGGCGGCTTTGTTATACTCGATCAGGAGACTTTCTTATACTCGATGAGGGGCCTTTGTTATACTCGGTCAGGGGCCTTTGTTATACTAGATCAAGGGACTTTGTTATACTCGATCAGGGGACTTTGTTATACTAGATCAGGAGGCTTTGTTATCCTCGATCAGGGGACTTTGCTATACTCGACTAGGGGACTTTGTTATACTCGAGCAGGGGGCTTTGTTATACTCGATTTGGGGACTTTGTTATACTCGATCATGAGGCTTTTTTATACTCGATCAGGGGACTTTGCTATCCTCGACCAGGGGACTTTGTTATACTCGATCAGGGAACTTTTTTATACATGACCAATGGACTTTGTTATACTCGATGAGGGGCCTTTGTTATACTCGATGAGGGGACTTTGTTATACTCCACCAGGGGACATTGTTATACTCGATAAGGGTACTTTTTTATGCTCGACCAGAGGACTTTGTTATAATCAATCATGGGATATGTTATACTTGATCAGGGACTTTGTTATACTCAACCAGGGGACTTTGTTATACTCGACCAGGGGACTTTGCTATAGTCGACCAGGGGACTTTGTTATACTCGATTAGGGGACTTTGTTATACTCGACCAGGGGACATTTTATACTTGATCAGGGGACTTTGTCATACTTGACCAGAGTCCATTGTTATACTCGATCGGGGGACTTTGTTATACTCGATGAGTGGACTTTCCTATATTTGACCAATGGACTTTGCTATACTCGATGAGGGGCCTTTGTTATACTCGATGAGGGGACATTGTTATACTCGACCAGGGGACTTTGTTATACTCGATGAGGGGACTTTGTTATACTCGACCAGAGGACATGTTATACTCGATTAGAAAACTTTGTTATACTCGACCAGGGGACTTTGTTATACTCGATCAGGGGACTTTTTTATACTTGACAAGAGGACTTTGTTATACTCAATCCGGGGATATGTTATACTTGATCAGGGGACTTTGTTATACTCATCCAGGGGACTTTGTTATACTCAATTAGGGGCCTCTTTTATACTCGATGAGGGGGCTTTGTTAAACTCGATCAGGGGACTTTGCTATAGTCGACCAGGGTACTTTGTTATACTCGATTAGGGGACTTTGTTATACTCGACCAGGGGACTTTTTTATACTTGATCAGGGACTTTGTCATACTTGACCAGAGGCCATTGTTATACTCGATCGGGGGACTTTGTTATACTCGATGAGTGGACTTTCCTATATTTGACCAATGGACTTTGCTATACTCGATGAGGGGCCTTTGTTATGGTCGATCAGGGGACATTCTTATACTCGACAAGGGTACTTTGTTATACTCGATGAGGGGACTTTGTTATACTCGACCAGAGGACTTTATTATACTCGATCAGGAGATATGTTATACTCGATCAGGGGACTTTGTTATATTCAAACAGAGGACTTTGATATACTCGACGAGGGGCCTTTGTTATACTCGATTAGAAAACTTTGTTATACTCGACCAGGAGAATTTGTTATATTCGATCAGGGGACTTTGTTATACTCCACCAGGGACTTTGTTATATTCGATCAGGGGATATCCTATACTTGACCAGGGGACTTTGTTATACACGATTAGGGGACTTTGTTATACTCGACCAGGGGCGTTTTTATACTTGGCCAATGGACTTTGTTATACTCAATGAGGGGCCTTTGTTATACTCGATAAGGGGACTTTGTTATACACGACCAGGGGACATTGTTATACGCAATCAGGGGACTTTTTTATACTCGACCAGAAGACTTTGTTATACTCGATCAGGGGATATGTTATACTCGTCCAGGGGACTTTGTTATACTCGATCAGGGGACTTTGTTATACGCGACCAGGGGACTTTTTTGAATTTGATTAGGGGACTTTGTCATACTCGATCAGTGGACTTTCCTATATATGACCAATGTTATACTCGATGAGGGGCCTTTGTTATACTCGATCAGGGGACTTTGCTATACTCGACAAGGGGACTTTGTTATACTCGATCAGGGGACTTTGTTATAATCGACCAGAGGACTTTGTTATACTCGATCAGGGGATATGTTATACTCGATCAGAGGACTTTGTTATACTCAATCAGGTGACTTTTTTTTACTTGATTAGGGGACTTTTTTATACTCGATCAAAGGACTTTGTTATACTTGATCAGAGGACTTTGTTATGCTCGACGAGGAGCCTTTGTTATACTCGATTAGAAAACTTTGTTATACTCGACCAGGGGACTTTGTTATACTCCACCAGGGAGTCTGTTATACTCGATCAGGGATATATTTTACTCGATAAGGGGACTTTGTTATACTCGTCTAGGGGGCTTTGTTATACTAGGATCAGGGAACTTTGTTATGCTTGATCAGGGGACTTTGTTCTACTCGATCAGGGCCCTTTGTTATACTCGACCAAGGGACTTTCTTATAATCGATTAGGTGACTTTGTTATGCTCGATCTGGGGACTTTGTTAAACTGGGCTACGAGACGTTGTTATACTCGATCAGGGGATTTTTTTTATACTCGATCAGGGGACTTTGTTATACTCGACCAGAGGCCTTTGTTATACTCGATCAGGGGACTTTGTTATACTCGATAAGGGGACTTTGTTATACTCGATAAGGGGAATTTGTTATACTCGATAAGGGGACTTAATGTTAGACTCAAACAGGTGACTTTGTTATTCTCGACCAGGGGACTTTGTTATCCTCGATTAGGCGGCTTTGTTATAATCGATCAGGGGACTTTGTTATACTCGATGAGGGGCCTTTGTTATACTCGACCAGAGGCCTTTGTTATACTCGAGCAGGGGACTTTTTTGGACTCGATGAGGGACTTTTGTTATACTTGATGAGGGGACTTTGTTATACTCGATTAGAAAACTTTGTTATACTCGACCAGGGGACTTTGTTATACTCCACCAGGAACTTTGTTATACTCGATCAGGGGATATGTTATACTCGATCAGGGACTTTGTTATACTTGGTTCAGGGTACTTTGTTATACTCGTCCAGGGGTCTTTGATATACTAGGATCATTGGACATTGTTATGCTCGACTAGGGGACTTTGTCTTACTCGATCAGGGCCCTTTGTTCTACTTGACCAGGGGAATTTGTTATAATCGATTAGGGGACTCTGTTATGCTCGATCTAGGGTCTTTGTTAAACTGGGCCAGGAGACGTTGTTATACTCGATCAAGGGATATGTTATACTCGATCAGGGGACTTTTGTTATACTGGACCAGGGGACTTTTTTATACTTGACCAATGGACTTTGTTATACTCGATGAGGGGCCTTTTTTATACTCGATCAGGGGACTTTGTTATACTCGAGCAGGGGACTTTGTTATATTCGATCAGGGGACTTTTTTATACTCGACCAGAGGACTTTGTTTTATTCGATTAGGGGACTTTGTTATACTCGACCAGGGGACTTTTTTATACTTGACCAATGGACTTTGTTATACTCAATGAAGGGCCTTTGTTTTACTCGATCATGGGACTTTGTTATACACGATCAGGGGTCTTTGTTATACGCGATCAGGGGACGTTTTTTATACTCGACCAGAGGACTTTGTTATACTCGATCAGGGGATATGTTATACTCGATCAGGGGACTTTGTTATACTCAACCAGAGGGCTTTGTTATACTCAATCAGGGGACTTTGTTATACTCGGTTAGGGGCCTTTGTTATACTCGATGAAGGGGCTTTGTTATACTCGACCAAGGGACTTTGCTATGCTCGAACAGGGGACTTTGTTACACTCGATTAGGGGACTTTGTTATACTCGACCAGGGTACTCTTTTATACTTGATCTGGGGACTTTGTCATACTCGATCAGTGGACTTTCCTATATTTGACCAATGGACTGTGCTATACTCGATGAGGGGCCTTTGTTATACTTGATAAGGGGACTTTGTTATACTCGACCAGAGGACTATGTTATTCTCTATCATAGGATATGTTATACTCGATCAGGGTACTTTGTTATACACGATCAGGGGACTTTGTTATACTTGATTAGGTGACTTTGTTATCCTCGATCAGGGGACTTTGTTATACTTGATCAGAGGACTTTGTTATACTCGGCCAGGGGCCTATGTTATCCTCGATTAGAAAACTTTGTTATACCCGACCTGGGACTTTGTTATACTCCACCAGGGACTTTGTTATACTCGATCAGGGGATATGTTATTCTCGATCAGGGGACTTTGTTATACTCGGTTCAGGGGACTTTGTTATACTCGTCCAGGGGGCTTTGTTATACTAGGATCAGGGGACTTTGTTATAATCGATTAGGGGACTTTCTTAAGCTCAATCTGGGGACTTTGTTATACTCATCCAGGGAGCTCTGTTATACTCGATCAGAGGTCTTTGTCCTACTCGATCAGGGCCCTTTGCTATACTCGACCGGGGGACTTTGTTATAATCGATCAGGGGACTTTGGTATGCTCGATCTAGGGACTTTGTTATACTGGGCCAGGGGACTTATTTATACTCGATCAGGGGACTTTGTTACGCTGGACCAGGAGACATTTTTATTCTCGATTAGGGGACTTTGTTATACTCGATTAGGGGACTTTTGTTACACTCGATCAGGGGACTTTGGTATACTCGACCAGGGGCCTTTGTTATACTCGATTACGGGACTTTGTTTTACTCGATAAGGGGACTTTGTTATACTAGATCAGGAGGCTTTGTTAACCTCGATCAGGGGACTTTGCTATACTCGACCAGGGGACTTTGTTATACTCGACCAGGGGACTTTGTTATACTCTATTAGGCGGCTTTGTTATACTCGATCAGGAGACTTTCTTATACTCGATGAGGGGCCTTTGTTATACTCGGTCAGGGGCCTTTGTTATACTAGATCAAGGGACTTTGTTATACTCGATCAGGGGACTTTGTTATACTAGATCAGGAGGCTTTGTTAACCTCGATCAGGGGACTTTGCTATACTCGACCAGGGGACTTTGTTATACTCGAGCAGGGGGCTTTGTTATACTCGATTAGGGGACTTTGTTATACTCGATCATGAGGCTTTTTTATACTCGATCAGGGGACTTTGCAATCCTCGACCAGGGGACTTTGTTATACTCGATCAGGGAACTTTTTTATACATGACCAATGGACTTTGTTATACTCAATGAGGGGCCTTTGTTATACTCGATGAGGGGACTTTGTTATACTCCACCAGGGGACATTGTTATACTCGATCAGGGTACTTTTTTATGCTCGACCAGAGGACTTTGTTATACTCAATCATGGGATATGTTATACTTGATCAGGGTCTTTGTTATACTCAACCAGGGGACTTTGTTATACTCGACCAGGGGACTTTGCTATAGTCGACCAGGGGACTTTGTTATACTCGATTAGGGGACTTTGTTATACTCGACCAGGGGACTTTTTTATACTTGATCAGGGGACTTTGTCATACTTAACCAGAGTCCATTGTTATACTCGATCGGGGGACTTTGTTATACTCGATGAGTGGATCTTTCCTATATTTGACCAATGGACTTTTGCTATACTCGATGAGGGGCCTTTGTTATACTCCACCAGGGGACATTGTTATACTCGATCAGGGTACTTTTTTATGCTCGACCAGAGGACTTTGTTATACTCAATCATGGGATATGTTATAATTGTTCAGGGACTTTGTTATACTCAACCAGGGGACTTTGTTATACTCGACCAGGGGACTTTGTTATACTCGATCAGGGGACTTTTTTATACTCGACAAGAGGACTTTGTTATACTCAATCCAGGGATATGTTATACTTGATGAGGGGACTTTGTTATATTCGATCAGGGGACTTTGTTATACTCGATTAGGGGCCTCTTTTATACTCGATGAGGGGGCTTTGTTAAACTCGATCAGGGAACTTTGCTATAGTCGACCAGGGGACTTTGTTATACTCGATTAGGGGACTTTGTTATACTCGACCAGGGGACTTTTTTATACTTGATCAGGGGACTTTGTCATACTTGACCAGAGGCCATTGTTATACTCGATCGGGGGACTTTGTTATACTCGATGAGTGGACTTTCCTATATTTGACCAATGGACTTTGCTATACTCGATGAGGGGCCTTTGTTATAGTCGATCAGGGGACATTGTTATACTCGACAAGGGGACTTTGTTATACTCGATGAGGGGACTTTGTTATACTCGACCAGAGGACTTTATTATACTCGATCAGGAGATATGTTATACTCGATCAGGGGACTTTGTTATATTCAAAAAGAGGACTTTGTTTTACTCGACGAGGGGCCTTTGTTATACTCGATTAGAAAACTTTGTTATACTCGACCAGGAGAATTTGTTATATTCGATCAGGGGACTTTGTTATACTCCACCAGGGACTTTGTTATATTCGATCAGGGGATATGCTATACTTGACCAGGGGACTTTGTTATACACGATCAGGGGACTTTGTTATACTCGACCAGGGGCGTTTTTATACTTGGCCAATGGACTTTGTTATACTCAATGAGGGGCCTTTGTTATACTCGATCAGGGGACTTTGTTATACACGACCAGGGGACTTTGTTATACGCAATTAGGGGACTTTTTTATACTCGACCAGAAGACTTTGTTATACTCGATCAGGGGATATGTTATACTCGTCCAGGGGACTTTGTTATACTCGATCAGGGGACTTTGTTATACGCGACCAGGGGACTTTTTTGAATTTGATTAGGGGACTTTGTCATACTCGATCAGTGGACTTTCCTATATATGACCAATGTTATACTCGATGAGGGGCCTTTGTTATACTCGATCAGGGGACTTTGCTATACTCGACAAGGGGACTTTGTTATACTCGATCAGGGGACTTTGTTATACTCGACCAGAGGACTTTGTTATACTCGATAAGGGGATATGTTATACTCGATCAGAGGACTTTGTTATACTCAATCAGGTGACTTTTTTTTACTTGATTAGGGGACTTTTTTATACTCGATCAAAGGACTTTGTTATACTTGATCAGAGGACTTTGTTATGCTCGACGAGGAGCCTTTGTTATACTCGATTAGAAAACTTTGTTATACTCGACCAGGGGACTTTGTTATACTCCACCAGGGACTCTGTTATACTCGATCAGGGGATATATTTTACTCGATAAGGGGACTTTGTTATACTCGTCCAGGGGGCTTTGTTATACTAGGATCAGGGAACTTTGTTATGCTTGATCAGGGGACTTTGTTCTACTCGATCAGGGCCCTTTGTTATACTCGACCAAGGGACTTTGTTATAATCGATTAGGTGACTTTGTTATGCTCGACCTGGGGACTTTGTTAAACTGGGCTACGAGACGTTGTTATACTCGATCAGGGGATTTTTGTTATACTCGATTAGGGGACTTTGTTATACTCGACCAGAGGCCTTTGTTATACTCGATCAGGGGACTTTGTTATACTCGATAAGGGGACTTTGTTATACTCGATAAGGGGAATTTGTTATACTCGATAAGGGGACTTAATGTTAGACTCAAACAGGTGACTTTGTTATACTCGACCAGGGGACTTTGTTATCCTCGATTAGGCGGCTTTGTTATAATCGATCAGGGGACTTTGTTATACTCGATGAGGGGCCTTTGTTATACTCGACCAGAGGCCTTTGTTATACTAGATCAGGGAACTTTGTTATACTCGATTAGGGGCCTTTTTTGGACTCGATGAGGGCCTTTTGTTATACTCGATGAGGGGACTTTGTTATACTCGATTAGAAAACTTTGTTATACTCGACCAGGGGACTTTGTTATACTCCACCAGGATCTTTGTTATACTCGATCAGGGGATATGTTATACTCGATCAGGGACTTTGTTATACTTGGTTCAGGGTACTTTGTTATACTCGACCAGGAGACTTTTTTATACTTGACCAATGGACTTTGTTATACTCAATGAAGGGCCTTTGTTATACTCGATCAGGGGACTTTGTTGTACACGATCAGGGGACTTTGTTATACGCGATCGGGGGACTATTTTTATACTCGACCAGAGGACTTTGTTATACTCGATCAGGGGATATGTTATACTCGATCAGGGGACTTTGTTATACTCAACCAGAGGGCTTTGTTATAATCAATCAGGGGACTTTGTTATACTCGGTTAGGGGCCTTTGTTATACTCGATGAGGGGGCTTTGTTATACTCGACCAAGGGACTTTGCTATGCTCGAACAGGGGACTTTGTTACACTCGATCAGGGGACTTTGTTATACTCGACCAGGGTACTCTTTTATACTTGATCTGGGGACTTTGTCATACTCGATCAGTGGACTTTCCTATATTTGACCAATGGACTGTGCTATACTCGATGAGGTGCCTTTGTTATACTTGATCAGGGGACTTTGTTATACTCGACCAGAGTACTTTGTTATTCTCGATCATGGGATATGTTATACTCGATCAGGGTACTTTGTTATATACGATCAGGGGACTGTGTTATACTTGATTAGGTGACTTTGTTATCCTCGATCAGGGGACTTTGTTATACTTGATCAGAGGACTTTGTTATACTCGGCCAGGGGCCTATATTATCCTCGATTAGAAAACTTTGTTATACCCGACCTGGGGACTTTGTTATACTCCACCAGGGACTTTGTTATACTCGATCAGGGGATATGTTATTCTCGATCAGGGGACTTTGTTATACTCGGTTCAGGGGACTTTGTTATACTCGTCTAGGGGGCTTTGTTATACTAGGATCAGGGGACTTTGTTATAATCGATTAGGGGACTTTCTTATGCTCGATCTGGGGACTTTGTTATACTCATCCAGGGAGCTCTGTTATACTCGATCAGAGGTCTTTGTCCTATTCGATCAGGGCCCTTGCTATACTCGACCGGGGGACTTTGTTATAATC
>NW_024728675.1:0-23791 GCF_018991925.1 Homarus americanus | reverse complement strand
TCAAACTTCGTTCGGTGCATGTTGCTGTCCCTCTCTCTCGACCCTCCTCTATAACCGACCCTCCCTCTATAACTGACCCTCCCTCTATACGACCCCTCTCTCTATAACACGGCCCTCCCTCTATAACACGGCCCTCCCCTCTATACGACCCCTCCCTCTATAACACGACCCTCCCTACTAGCTTACGACCCTCCCTCTATAACGACCACCTCCCTCTATAACACGACCCCTCCCTCTATAGCCTACCCCTCCCTCTGCCTTACTGACCCTCCTCTATAACACGACCCCTCTCTCTATAACACGACTCCCTCTATAACAAACCCCTCCTCTTGACCCCTCCCTCTATAACCGACCCTCCCTCTACTGACCACTCCCTCTATAACACGACCCCTCCTCTATAACACAACCCTCCCTCTATGCTGACCACTCCCCTCTATAACCCTCCTCTATAACCCCCCCTCTCTGACCCCTCCCTCTATAACGACCCTCCCTCTATAACGACCCTCCCTCTATAACACGACCCCTCCCTCTAACACACCCTCCCTCTATTGACCCTCCTCTATAACACGACCTCCTCTATAACACGACCCCTCCCTCTATAACACCACTCCCTCTTAACAAGACCCCCACCTGTCTATACTGAATCCCTCCATCTAGCTATCACCCATCGTCTACTGTCGAGCCCACTATCCCCCCTCCATCTACCTCCGCTCCACCTACATATTTCACGCTTTACGTCACTACCCATATCTACCGACCCATCCCAGGATACTGATAACGTTTAATATTGATAATAATAATAAGCGTTCACAAAAAAACATCAAAGCTATGTTATTTGTTATTTTGATGATAGACTGGCCTCATAAGACACATAACCTCACTCATCAACTGTTCGGCCGGTCTTGTTCAAGAATAGGCCTAAGTAGTGGGATACCTTCTCAACGCCCAGAATCAAGTTCAATTAAAACCATCTTTATGTACTCAGCCACCACCTCCTGCCCTCTCACCTACTATATGGGACAGTCCTATCCCATCACTCCGTCCCACACACACATACAGTACACCCTCCCACATCCTTATATACCATGATGGAAGGTTAACTCTCCCCATCATCTGAGACCTTCAATCCTCCCTGTTATTTTCACCTCTATATTTACTCAATGTAAAGGTCATTTTCTATCTCAGTTTGACAGGTATGGAGCTGCCGACACTGTTTAAGTGAATTCGGTGCTACACAAGAGAGAGAGAGAGAGAGGAGAAAGGAGGTTTGTCTTCGAATAATAATAATAATAATAATAATAATAATAATAATAATAATATATAATAATAATAATAATAATAATAATAATAAACGGTTTATTAATAGAGTTGCAGCCAGTAGCTGAAAATATACAGACTTACATTTGATTTAGACATAATGATATAATATGCATGAATACATTTACAAGGCTGTACAGTACATAAATCAAGGAGTTGTTTAATATTTTAACAATAGATGGATGATTGCTTTTCTTTATATCTATCGGTGCGGGCTCTTATGGGCTGAATTTTGTTGTAGTGGCAGACTGAGCGAAGGTGGGTGGGGGGCTGCAGGTGGCAGGAGGTGGCGATAGAGAGTGGTGCAGTGGTCCTGCCAAACCTTTCCAGTGCTTGGTGGTGGAGGTCACTGAGGATAGCATTTCCAGATTGGAGAGCATTGGTGTGTGTGTGTGTGTGTGTTACAGACATGGACAAACACAAGATGACATTAATAATTCTCTCTCTCCCTCCCTCTCTCCATAATGGCTGACAGAGGTAAACAGAAGAGTAGCCACAAGACTATTCTTGTAGCCTTTGTACTGGTGAGAAACAATACTCAATAACACAAAAGAAATCCTTAGTTAAATAGAGAAACTTACTTAGACAAAATTAACATTTTGGTGAGAAAAGAGATAGAGAAAGAAAGGTTACGAACGATAGATTAGTAGAAACATGACGAATAGGAAAGAAGACGAACGGAAATAAACAGACAGAAAGAAGGAGGAGTTAGGTGGTGAAAGAAATGAGCTTTGTGTTAGTCTTCCTCGAGTTAGTTTATAGTCCTCATCTCGTATTATCTTCGTCCAATTAATGAACTGTGCAATATCGAATGGATTTCAAACGGATTAAAATTTTTAAAATATTATGCCAAACTTCTCCAGGAGTAGAGACGGACGAGAAGACGACAACCATCCCCGAGGAGAAGACGCCCTGTTCCTGCACCTTGAGCGACTGCTCGTGGTGCTGGAAGAGACTCAGTCCCAAGCTCCCTACGGCCAACGTTGCTGCTCAACGTGCCGGCAGGTCAATGTGGTCACCAGCAAACTGGGAGAGTCCATTCCGGGCCAGCAGAATTATCCTTGCTCTTCTCGTGGTAGCCGGGATTGCTCTCCTGGTATTCCAATGGCACAGGATGTTTCACCACCACTTACCACCTCCTCCGCCAAAACATAATGAAGCGTTCAGGAGGCTATTATTGCAGCCATGTTTGCATGCATCGCCTCAGTAATGCACCCCATAACCATCTACGTCCTCTTGCGTGGGACCGATAACCAAATCCCATCATCAGTGGGTGCAAGTACATCTGATGCACTTATTCTTTCTTTGTTCCTATTCGACATGTTTCTCACTAATCTTTTGTTCGTAAACCCTTTATTAATTTCTCTCTCGCTAAAATGTTAATTGTTGTCTTAGTAATGTTTCTCGTAACTACAAGTTAAGGTCAAGAGGATCATCTTTGTCTCTCTCCACCGTGTCTAATAGGTTCATTTCTGGTCTTATGATCATCCTATTTACTCACGTTAACACCGAACCTAACCCACCCACCCACCTACCACCCCTCCATCACATCTACCCGCCCACCCATCCACACACCACTCCACCTCCTCCACTATCCAGATAACCCCACAAGAGACTCAACAAACAAGATGGTTCCCATAAAACATGTCTGACCAAACACGGAAGACTAGCCAATTTGTAGGACGTGTCAAAGCCACCTCTTCGCCGCCATACAGGAGGGCCCCGGGTCGACCTTCTGATGGAGTGACCCACACAGGGAGAGACCAGATCCGTCTTGAGGACAGCAGGGAAGGAGGGAGGAGCGATGAGAGGAGACCTATATACGCCAGTGTTGCATAGACTTACCACCCACGGAAAGATATACAGTTAAGTGTACAAGCCAGAATACGCTATATACGCCAGATTACGTGCATGCATTTATACACACACAAGACAACGTACATAAATACACACATAAATGTTCTTGACTCGTGGTGACTGCGAGGTGAGTGAGGTGAGTTGAGGTGAGGTGGAGGTGAGGTGAGGGGGGATTTCGACGCTGACTGCCGGCATCCACCACCTAGAGCCATCGATAACCATTTAACATCTGGGTATTGTTTGACGACTACTCGGCGTTCTTACATCACCAGTTATAAGGAAAATGTGACTTATGAACCCGTGAGAATCCGGCCCTAAGGCTTCAACATTCTTTCCCGTATTGCAGTAGCATCTCCCGCACATCTCTCAGGGCCGTCAACTGGGGGTTGTCAATCGGGGCCCGTATCTTTCGGGCCATCTCCAATGCTTTCCCAAACCGAACCCTTGCATCCCAGACCGAATCATTGATTCCCAGACCGAACCCTGAATCCCAGACCAAACCCTTGAATCCCAGATCGAACCTGAATTACAGACCGAACTCTTGAATCCCAGACCGAACCCTTGAATCCCAGACCGAATCCTTGAATCCCAGACCGAACTTGAATCCCAGACCTAACCCTTGAATCCCAGACCGAATCCTTGAATCCCAGACTGAACCCTTGAATCCCAGACCGAACCCTGAATCCCAGACCGAATCCTTGAGTCCCAAATCGAATCCATGAGAGGTGAGACTGAGGATGGAGTCCATAACAGGTGAGTGCCGGAGGGGAGGGAATCGTGACCCCTTATGACCCCTCTTACACGACCTTCCTATATAACAAGACCTCTATAAACACGACCCTCTCTCAACAAGACCCCACCTGTCTATACTGAATCCACTCCATCAAGCTATGATTTATGGTGGAGAGGACAGGTGACCAATTGGACAGGTACGGTATGGGGAAAAGGTCAATAGGTTAAACGAGACAAGAATCAGTGTGGTTTTTTCTATTCAAGCAATGAGGAAAATTTAACGTACGAACTTTTAAGAATCTAAACACCTCAGGTAAACAATCAGTAATTAACAACCTACCTGTGAGTTATTACCTTCACTAACCAATCACAGACGCCAGCTTATCCAACCATCATTATTAACACTACAACAAGAAGCAATCCCAGTAAAATCCCATTCCAAACAATCCTAACACACAACCACGACACACAAGACACAATCCCCGGAAAATCCCAGAAAATCCCAGAAAAATCCCAGTAAAATCCCATAACAAAACAAGTCAGTATAGAGTCAACTTTAGAGATGCTTAAGACAACACTTAACAAGAATCTTTACCCCAAACACCACAACTTGGCCGAACATAAACATTATATATATTGACTTGTGTTTGACTTGGTGGAGCTGGTCTTGGGTCAATAAGGAGAGAGAGAGAGAGAGGAGGGAGAGAGGAGAGAGAGAGAGAGAGAGAGAGAGAGAGAGAGAGGTTACCATAAGACCTTCTCTTCTTGGCCAGGATCCATAAATCTCACCTGGTTGTATGGGACAGGACACACCGGGAAGCGTTTTAATAATACAAGAACTGCCACCTGTCTGCCACCTGTATACCACCTGTCTGCCACCTGACTGCCACCTGAGTTCCACCTGTCTACCACCTGTCTTCCTCTACACTCGTCCCTGTGTTAAGATGTCAGAGGGGGAGGAGAGGCAAGATGTGTCATATAACTATAACAAATAATAACAGTTATAAATATCAATAGAGATCCAAATCGTCACTCACCCCATATAACGTAACCTAACCTAACCTAACCTAACCATGACGTAACGTAACCTAACCTAACCTAACCTAACCATGACGTAACGTAACCTAACCGTACCATAACCTAACCCAGACACAAGTAAAGATGTTTTAAAAGAAACACGAGGACTGTCCTTGGTGAGTGAGTGAGGGGCGTTGTGTGAGGGTTGTCCTTAGTGTAGAGGAGAGAGAGGACAACAAAGGCACGACATTAAGGAGAGAGAGGGAGGGAGATGCTGGTTATTGTGTCCATAGAAGTTGGTCTCCCTAACTCAATAAAGCTAAGGAGGTTTATCTTCCTTGTGTGTGTGTGTGTTTGTTTACATACATGGACAAGAACACAAGATGATGATACACTCTCTCATACAGTACTCTTCCTCCTTCTCTGTTATTCTCCATCACCATTTTCTCCTCCCCCCATTAATCACGAGGTAGTAGTGCCACGTGCAGTCCTGGCCTCGTCTCCTGCTCATTAGCTTCAGGGCTCAGACGCTGCCAGGGCATGACGGAGGATCCTTCTGGGAGTCCTTCCTCTTCTTCAGCACCGGACGTGACGTGGTCTTTGGGGAGTCCTTCACACACACACACACACACACAGACGGAGAGATAGAGTGAGATAGAGAGAAAAGGAAAAGACAGACAGAGAAACAGAGAAAAAGGAAAAGAAAGGAAAGAAAAACAGAAAGCCACAGACAGACAGAGAGAGACAGTCATTACACCCGTACACTGACTCTCACAAAGAACCAACCCTCTGCCTTGGTCTCGTTAAGGAACTAATCCCCCTGTATACCCACAAACCATTCCGTCCGTCACTCCCTAACACCCATAAATAAACACGGGATTAAGGGGGATTACGGGTTTATAAGGGATTATATATATTTGTTTAAATTTTTTACAAGGGATTAATTCCATCCAGCAGCCATAAATAAACACAGGATTAAAGGAAGGATTTATCTAAATTTGTTCATTTTTTTTTACGAGGAGGATTTAATTTCATATGACATCCCCAAGACAAATGAAAGACGATTCGATTATCTTTTGTTTTCTTGGGGTCGTCTTTAGGGCAGATGACGTCACGTACCACAACACGCATAACGATATTCATATTTTTTCCCATGATAAAAAGTAAATATGATAAGATTTGGAATTTTATAAGAGATCGTTTAAGCTGTTGAAAGATGACTGGTGTTATGTTATTTTTGTATTAGTTATTAGTGGAGATGTAGGGGTGAGAGGGGGGGGAGTGTTGGTGGAGTGTAGGTGGAGGTAGGGCAGTGTAGGAGGGGTGGGGGGTAGGTGGAGTGTAGGTGGAGGTGTAGGGGCAGTGTAGGAGGGGTGGGAGGCAGGAGTGTGGGTGGAGGTGTAGGGGCAGGTGTAGGAGCGTGTGGGGGGGTGGCAGGGAGTGTAGGTGGAGGTGTAGGGCAGTGTAGGAGCGTGTGGGGGAGGCAGGGGAGGTAGGTGGGAGGTAGGGCAGTGGGGAGGTGGGGAGGCAGGGAGTGTAGGTGGAGGTGTGAGGGCAGGGGAGGGGAGGGGTGGGGGGGAGAGGGGGGTGGGGAGGGGAAGGAGGGAGGGGTGGGGGAGGCAGGAGGTGGAGGTGTAGGGGCAGTGAGGAGGGGTGGGGGGAGGCTGGAGGTAGGGGGAGGTGTAGGGGCAGGAGGGTGTGTGGGGAGGTGCAGGGAGGGGAGGGTGGAGGTGTAGGGAGGGGAGGGGTGGGGGAGGAGGGAGGTGGGGTGGGGTGGGAGGTGTAGGGGCAGGTAGGAGGGGTGGGGGGGTGGAGAGGGAGGTAGGTGGAGGTGTGGGCAGTGTGTAGGAGGGTGGGGGAGTGTTGGTGGAGTGTAGGTGGAGGTGTAGGGGCAGTGTAGAGGGTGGGGGAGGCAGGGGAGTGTGGTGGGAGGTGTGGGCAGTGTAGGGAGGGGTGGGGAGTGTAGGGAGGTGGGAGGTGTAGGGGCAGTGTGGGAGGGGTGGGGGAGGCAGGGAGGTGGGAGGTGTAGGGTGGGGAGGAGGGTGGGGGAGGCAGGGAGGGAGGGGTGGGAGGTGTAGGGGCGTGTAGGGAGTGGGGAGGAGGAGTGTAGGGTGGAGGTGTAGGGTGTGGGAGGGGTGGGGAGGCAGGAGGTAGGGAGGTGTAGGGCAGTGTAGGGAGGGGTGGGGAGGTTGGGAGTGTGGGTGGAGGTGTGAGGGGTGTAGGAGGGGTGGGGGGAGGCAGGGAGTGTAGGTGGAGGTGTAGGGGCAGTGTAGGGAGCGTGTGGGGGAGGGTGGAGGTAGGTGGAGGTGTGGGGCAGTGTGGGAGGGGTGGGGGAGGTTGTGGAGTGTAGGTGGAGATGTGGGGCAGTGTAGGAGGGGTGGGGAGTGTAGGGGAGGTAGGTGGAGGTAGGGGCAGTGGGGAGGGGTGGGGGTGTTGGGAGGGTGGGAGGTGTGGGGCAGGTAGGGAGGGGTGGGGGAGGTTGGGAGTGTAGGTGGAGGTGTAGAGCACGGTGGGAGGGGTGGGGAGGTTGGGAGTGTAGGTGGAGATGTGGGGCAGGGAGGGGTGGGGAGGCTGGAGTGTAGGGAGATGTAGGGCAGTGTAGGAGCGTGTGGGGAGGGTGGAGTGTAGGTGGGAGTGTGTAGGGCAGTGTAGGGAGGGGTGGGGGAGGTTGGGAGTGTGGGTGGGGTGTAGGGCAGTGTGGGAGGGTGGGGAGGGCAGGAGTGTAGGTGGAGGTGTAGGGCAGTGTAGGAGCGTGTGGGGGAGGAGGAGTGTGGGTGGAGTGTAGGGCAGTGTAGGAGGGGGTGGGGAGTGTTGGTGGGGTAGGGGAGTGGAGGGGTGGGGGAGGAGGAGTGTGGGTGGGAGGTGTAGGGGCAGGTAGGAGGGGTGGGGAGTGAGGAGTGTGGGTGGAGATGTGGGCAGTGTAGGGAGCGTGTGGGGTGGTGAGGGAGGTGTGGGTGGAGGTGTGGGGCAGTGTAGGAGGGGTGGGGGAGGGTGGAGGTAGGTGGGAGGTGTAGGGCAGTGTGGGAGGGGTGGGGAGTGTTGGAGTGTAGGAGGTGTAGGGCAGTGTGGGAGGGGTGGGGGAGTGTTGGTGGAGATGTAGGGCAGTGTAGGAGGGGTGGGTTGCGGACAGACATACTCACGGCGTAATACCTCATAATCCTTCTTTACAGCGTGACGGAGTGTTATTACTCTTGCTCAGTCACGCCAGGTTGTAAGTCAGCACATCTTAGGCCCCCCCCCCCCCCTCTCTCTCTCCACACACACACACACACACACACACTTTGTAACTTAATAGAGGTGATTCTGACGCCAAGATGACACCTCAAGAAACACTAAGAAGGAAAATTCGCTAAATCGTCTTTAGTCATTGAATGGAAAGGTCAGGGTTACGATTCATAAATATTCTGTAAGTTAATTTGATCTCTTAATTGGTGCTAAGTAGTGGTAGCAGTGATGGAGGTAGTGGTAGTAAAAGCAGTAGTAGTAGTAGAGTCGTAGTAGCAGTAGTAGGTGAAGGTGTGGCTATTGGGGAGGCTAGAGGCCATTTAAAATAAGTAGTAGTAGTAAATATTATACACCCAAAATAACAACGTGTACTTATAATCATCACCAGACAGACAGACAAACTTTCCCTCTCACACACACAGCCAACCTCACACCACCACCACCACCACAGTCGCCACCTCCCACCACTGACACCCACAAGGTCAACTAGCGTAACGCAACACACCTGTGCTGGTATGTTTCTCACTACCAATTATAGGGTCCTCCCAGGTGCTCAGCATACCAAGTGCGGGCCGCTGAACCTTCCACCACACCTCCACCCCACCTGTACCCATGGCCTGCTCACCTACGCCGCGCCACCACCCACCTGTACCCACCGCCCGCTCACCCACGCCGCGCCACCACCCACCTGTACCCACCACCCACTCACCTACGCCGCCACCACCCACCTGTACCCACCGCCCGCTCACCTCCCGCCGCCACCACCCACCTGTACCCACCGCCCGCTCACCTACGCCACCTGCCCCCTACAATCACTTTCCGTGCACGATAAACAAGCCACTCAGCAAGGATGAGAGCTTAGGGCCACTCACTAGGGACATATACACTGGTTAAAGACACACAGGAAGAAATTGTTTGTTTACACACACTCACGGCGACACTCTCAAGAATATATATATAAAACATTCCAGGCCACTCAGAACACTCATAGTAGCCACTCTTCCTCTGTCTTCCCTACTTCTTCTTCCTTGTCATCCTCCTTCCTCACTTCCCATAACCATCTACTCACAAATATTCCCTCCTCCTCCTCCTCCTCCCTCCTCCTCCTCCTCCTCCCTCCTCCTCCACCTACCTCCTCCTCCTCCTCCTCTCCTCCTCCTCCACTCCCTCTTCTTCACCACCACCTCCTCCTCCTCCTCCACCTCCTCCTTCACAACCTCCTCTCCTCCTTCTTCCCGCCTCCTCCTCCTCCTCCACCTCCTCCTCCTCCACCTCCTCCTCCACCTCCTCCTTCTTCACCGCCTCCTCCTCCTCCTCTCCCTCCTCCACCTCCTCCTTCACAACCTCCCTCTCCTCCCCTTCACCGCCTCCTCCTCCTCTCCTCCTCCACCTCCTGCAACTTCCTCATCTCATACATAATTACAAATGGTGGTGGTGTAGTGAGGGTTAAGGTGATGTGTGTGTGTGTGTGTGTGTGTGTGTGTGTGTGTGTGTGTGTGTGTGTGTGTGTGTGTGTGTGTGTGTGGCTGAATAAAGTTCTCTAGTTGACTACACGAGACGAGACAAAACCTCTCTCTCTGTCTTTTCACATAATATCATATTTCTGTCTGACACACACACACACACACACACACACACACACACACACACACACACATACATACATACATACATACATACATACATACATACATACATACATACATACATACATACATACACACACACACACACACACACACACGACACAGGAACTCACATGTGCAAACGCAGCAACAAAGGTCCATGGCTGACCCGGGACGAAGGGAAGGGGGGGGGGTGAAAAGGGGGATAAGGGGATAGGGGAGAGGAAGAAAGGGAGGAAAGAGGGATGGAAGAGGGAGGGGTGGGGGACAAGGGGATCGGAGAGGGAGAGAGGAAGATATAGGGGAATGGATGTGAGGAAAGGAAGGGGAAAGAGAGAGGGAAGGGGAAGGAAGGGGAGGGAAGAGGTCAACACGGCAGCTTTTGTTCACAAGAGGGAAGCCTTTGATAGTGACCAGACTGGTGGGGGTAGGGGAGGGTGAGAGGTGAGGGAGAGGAAGCAGGGGATTCTCACAGGTCACAAGATCAATACTGTATTCACTGTACCAGGGACGTAAACCTAACCTAACCTACGGCCACTTAACAGGAGTGGCTGTGTATACTGTAGGTGTATCGTGGGTGTAGGAGGTGGGTGTGTTGAGGGTGTGGGTAAGTATCGTGATGGGTGTGTGTGTGTGTGTGTGGGGAGGGTGAGTGGGCGAAGGCAGGTGGGCGGGACGCTGTAAGGTCAACATCAACCACCTGTCCAGAAAGGAGTGTCAAGAATGAGGTAGTGGGCGTAGATGGGTGGGGAGAGAGAGAGAGAGAGAGAGAGAGAGAGGTGTGTGTGTGTGTGTGTGTGTGTGTGAGAGTGCAGGAGTTGGTAATCGGTGACTCTCTCTCCCCATGTACCATTAACATGGCCTTGTCTGTATGTCCCTTTGTTTGACTGTTCGACCAATTGTCTGTCTGTCCGATTGGCTGTCCATTTCAGTCTATACGTCCGCTTGTCTGTCTGTCTGTCTGTCTGTCTGAATGGAATTAAACGAGACCTGGTGACTTGTTCCTTCTCTCTCTCTCTCTCTCTTCTCTCCCTTTTCTCCATAATGGCTGACAGAGGTAAAGGTAGAGAAGGGGGAAGGAGAGACGGAGGGAGGGGGAGGAGGGAGGGAGGGAGGGAGGGAGGGAGGGAGGAGGGAGGGGAGGAGGAGGAGGTACCTACATTCCTCAGAACAATAGATAGTAAGTCAGGTTCAACAATATAGGAGTGTTGGAGTCTTAACGCTACACTCAACTGAACCTAAGATATGCCTGTGTGTGTGTAAAGATGATGCTTATGGTACTGTTCAAGGGTCTATAGTTTATGTTGTCTTTAAACACACACACACACACACACACACACACACACACACACACACACACACACACACACAAACACACACACACATACAGCCTCTACGCTGAGCTCTTCAATAAACCGTTAATTATTATTATTATTATTATTATTATTAAACACCCAGAAAAGCGCAAGAGGGCAGGCAAGATTATTCTCTCCCTTCCTACTCCACATATCAAAGCGCTCAACACACTGGCCCTCTCGGCTCTCTCTGACCATCACCACGACCTCATCTGTAAATTTGGTGAGAGGTTTGCACCATCCTCGACACCGGCTTCTACTACCCTGAGATCCTCGCCCGAGAATTGCTGTTCGACACCTCAACCGCATCCAACCATTACGTGCACGAACTGATCGCTATAAGAACAGCCCAGTCCCAACCATTGTAAAATTATCAATAACTTGTAATAAACCAGTGTATTCACCCCAGTAAACACTACTCCTGCACTGTCACTATGTTGAAATGAACTGTAGTTTGACCTTCACCTATTTATATATCATATTTGTATCAACTTATGTTACTTGTATATTATTTGTCAATCAAGAGACCCATTCCCCATTATGAAACTGTATATTTTCAGCCTTCCGACTGCCAAGCTCTTCAATAAACCGTTACACACACACACACACACACACACACACACACACACACACACACACACACACACACACACACACACACACACACACACACACACACACACACACACACACACACACACACACACACACACACACACACACACACACACACACACACACACACACACACACACACACACACACACACACACACACACACACACACACACACACACACACACACACACACACACACACACACACACACACACACACACACACACACACACACACACACACACACACACACACACACACACACACACACACACACACACACACACACACACACACACACACACACACACACACACACACACACACACACACACACACACACACACACACACACACACACACACACACACACACACACACACACACACACACACACACACACACACACACACACACACACACACACACACACACACACACACACACACACACACACACACACACACACACACACACACACACACACACACACACACACACACACACACACACACACACACACACACACACACACACACACACACACACACACACACACACACACACACACACACACACACACACACACACACACACACACACACACACACACACACACACACACACACACACACAGGGTCCATAGGTATATATTTCACCATGATTCTCAATATATCTTATCCCAGGAGGGTAATTTGTCTTAATTCCTATGATAATTTGGAGTGATTACGCAAAGATTACGGCCGTGGTGGGGGTCGCGGAGTTGGTGAGATGACGTACAAGTTAGTAATTACTGAACTATGCAAGAAAGAGAGAATTTGTGATTGGTGAAGTAAAGATGTGTGTGTTGTGGTAGTTCAGGTTGGGTCGTGAAGAGAATTTAACATCAATTAACAAACAATAGTAACACGACACAATGGACGCCACACTTAACACTTACAATGCACACTATCTCCTCACTTATCTACTATTACTACTTACACACCTTCACTTAAGTTTATTCACGTAAATGCCCAACCCAACCGAACCGAACCCAACCCAACCCAACCCAACCCAACCCAAGCGAAGCAATCATTATGATAGCCTGATTCACTGCAGTAACTCACATCGGCGGCGTGAAGCAGTGAATCAGCCACAACAATGCACAGGTAACATTAATACGACCGTGATCACAAATTACCTGTCTGGCTTCGGGATACCAAGGTAACAAGGAAGAGGAGAGAAGAGGGAGGAGAAAAGGGGGAGGGGAGAGGGAGGAGGGGGCTGGGGAGGTAAAAAGGAGGAGAGAGGAGGGAGAGAAGAGGTATAAGGGGAGGGAGAGGGGGAGTAGGAGGAGGGAGGGAAGTAAAGGTGTGAATGTCGCCCAACTTAAAAGGTAATACCGTAATAGTAATCATCTTTAAAAAAGGTATAGACAGTCAAAGCACTCAACATGAGTTGAAGGTTAAGATATTGTACTGAAACATTAAGCTATCGTACTCATAAGTCACAGTACCAAGGGTTAAGCCACAGTACTAAGGTTAAGCCACAGTACTCAAGGGAAAACAACTAACAGGTGATACAACACATGAGGTTACCTGCCACCGGCCTCTGAACTATCCAGTCTCACCCCCCCACAGTGCCGTCAGCTCTACCATGACACAGCTGCTGTCGTCTCCGGGTTTATGACAGACCAATAACCCAACCTAACCAATAGTGAAGGTTATAGGGAAGAGAGAGAGAGAGCTTGAACTAGCCGACACATCACCACTGCTAACAAGCCACACACACACTAACCACCCTCACTACACGCTAACAACCTCGACCAGAGCAACTGTACTTACAGGCTCTCCGGTGCAGAGAGAGAGAGCGAGCGAGAGAGAGAAGAGAGAGAGAGAGAGAGAATATATTTGACCATATAGATTGTTAAACGTGTGTGTGTGTGTGTGTGTGTGTGTGAATTCACTAGACGGAGGTGTGACAATAGAAGACCTTTCAGCTGTGGTCAGTGGTAGCTCAGTCCTCTCCCTTCCTTTACCTCTCACCTACCCTCCTCCTCTTACTCAACCTCCATCCTCAAGTCTGACCTCCAACTCGTTGGTCGTCCTTGAGTCCCGATTAATGTGATTTATCTCAAGTAACCCTTTCTTTAGCCCATCCAAATCTGCATTTTAATTGGCTATTCACGTGCAGTACCGTTCTGATTGGCTTGTTTTTGGTCTGGCTGCGTACAGGAGGGAGAGATGGTGCACGGTGGGGGTGAGAGAGGGTGCACGGTGGGGGAGGAGAGGGTGCACTGTGAAGGGGTGTGGGACAAACTTTTATGTGTTTGTAATGTGTCAAAAATGTCCCATAAAACATTTGGCCCCTATTCCACTTTCTCCTCTCAAGAATCAAACCCTTTAACCTCCTACTCCAGAACCCTCCCATGACACCCCACCACACACCTCTGTTCACCCCACTAACGCCCTCCACCCAACCTACACTTTCTTTCACCACTATCCCACTCACGTCCAACCCCACATCACGCACCCTCGTCACCATCCCACTCACGCACCTCCTCGTCACCATCCCACTCACGCCCCTTTCACCCCACTCACGCACCTCATCGCCATCCCACTCACGCCCTCACCCCACTCACCGTATGGTCGGACCCAAGCAAGATAATCCCATTCTGCACATTTGACCTCAGTGGAGACGAGATACACTGGTGACGTCTCCAAGCTGGTGAGGGAGGAGAAGGGGACAGGGGAAGGGATAGGAGGGGAGGGAAGGAGAGGAGAGAGAGAAAGGTGAGGGGGGGGAGAGTTATCATAGTAAGAGAGAGATAAGGGAGAGGTAAATAAATACATTAATTTATATTATTGATCATAAAGATTAGACACCCCAGTTTATTCCACCTGATGATACCTGAAGGTTGTTAGGTTAGGTGAGATAAGCTGGGGGCCCATCCTCAGGTGATCCACATGAATTAATTTTTCTCACTCGTACACCTGACAGGTGCTTACATTTACAGTTCCAGGAGTCATAACGCTGTATCTGTATGTGTGGGAGAGAGAGAGAGAGAGAGAGAGAGAGAGAGAGAGAGAGAGAGAGAGAGAGAGAGAGAGGAGTAACAGAAGAACAACAACAACAAGTAGACGAATAGGACATAACTGTAAAACAAGACAGGAAGCGATTAGGAGGAGGATTAGGTAAAGATTGAGGCCATGATTGGGAGGAAATCTGGATTATAACCAAGTGTGAAGAGGGTGGAGGTAGGGGAGAGGTGAGGAGGAGGGGTAAGGAGGTGATGGGGAAGGAGGGTGAGACCCACAGACTACAACTGCTGCCTTGTGATCTCTCAACACCTCTCCTGATCTGAGGAGTCAATCCCTGTGATTATGAGAAATGGAACTTAATCTCTTGGCACTTACAAGGAGAGGTAGCTGACCACATGTGTGTGTGTGTGTGTGTGTGTGTGTGTGTGTGTGTGTGTGTGTGTGTGTGTGTGTGTGGTGTGTGTGGTGATTAGAACGAGGGAGTGGCGGTGTAGGAGGTGTGAATGCTGTTGTTCCCTCTCCATCTTTCTTCCTTCGTCTTCCTCTTACTCTCCTTTCCCTCCTCCTTCCTCTCTTAGCTGGTAACTGTGACAGAAGAACAAACGCATAGACAGATTCCTACACAATAATATATATATATATATATATATATATATATATATATATATATATATATATATATATATATATATATATATATATATATATATATATTCATAAACAAACGTCACACACACACACACACACACACACACACAGTTGACTTATATACAATCATGAGCAAGTTGGCAGCACACACAGTGTTGATCACCTGTTGACACGAGGAGGAGAAGAGGAGGGGGGGAGGATGAAGAGGGAGGGAGAGGTGGGAAGGAAGAGGAGATAAGGAGGAAGAGGAGGAGGAAGAAGAGGAATGAAAGGAGGAAGAAAATGGAAGGGAAAGACGTAGAAGGAAGGAAGAAGAGGGAAATGAAGAAAAGAGGTGATGGATAACAATAACAAGAATAACAACAAAAGGAAACAAAAAGACAAACAACAACAACAAAAAGAAGAAAGGAAGATCTTGCAGAACAAACGAAGAAAGAGAGGAGAGAGAGAAAGGAGGAGACAACAGGGCGTGAAGGAGGGAGAGAGGAAGGGTGTGTCTAGCTGTTGCCCCTGCTGTATATTGCTGAGTAATACTGTACCACTGTTTGTTACCCCCCCCCATATACACAGTCATAGGGGTGGATATGCCTCAAGTGGGCCACGCTATCAGAGTGGGTGAGAACCTAAATGTTGATACCCTTGTTTCACCCACCCACCCCTGCCCACCTCCTGTCAACACACCTCCTCACCTGCCCACCACCCCACCACATCACCCCACCCCACCATCACCTCACCCCACCATCACCCCACCCCACCATCACCACCACCAACACCCCCACCACAACACACCCATACGCAACCTCATACCCTGAACCACTCAATTCTTATCCCACCTGAACTACCCATTAAGGACTCGTAAGGAACCACAGTAATTAGCTCGTGATCCTATGTGAGTAGTGAAGATTAATGTTTTTTCTGAGGCTGAAATGATCATTAGAGAATAAGGACAAAGAATAAATAATGAGAAGATAAAAAGAAAATGTAATGTCATTGTTATGTTATTAGTTGTTGTTTGTTGTTGTATAATAGAGAAAGTAAATAAGAGTTATTTGAGTGAGTCATATCTTAAATAAAATCAATCAACTGTATAAACACAAACCCAAAACACCACACAACCAAAACCAAACACAGCCCAAACACCACACAACCAAACACAGCCCAAACACTACACAACCAAACACAGCCTAAACACCACACAACCAAACACAGCCCAAACACCACACAACCAAACACAGCCCAAACACCACACAACCAAACACAGCCCAAACAACACCCAAACACAGCCCAAACACAACACACACAAAAACAGACTTCAAATGCAAAAAGGGAGGAGATTTTTTACCTGTAAAAGTCATTGCCTGGCTGCCTGCAGGTAAACCACGACCCAGGTAATATACGCCACCAACCACGACCCAGGACTCCAGCCCTAACCACGAAACAGATAAACGAGAGAGCTTAACCACGAAAGCAATCCCAGAATAGCCTTGATACTCCTGACAGCCTGACAGCTTCCATAACTGTCCCTCACGCAGTCTGGGGAGCCGCTTAAACTGTTCCGCTGCTTTATATCAACCTCGCCCTTCCACACAAGTGAAGTAAGAAGAAGAACAAGCCACCTACCAGGCGTTAAATTATCACCAAGAATTACAAACATACACTACCGTCCCAATTGTCACTCCTAGACTGGCTAATGACAGGTTGTGGTGTGTAGAAGCCTGGGCAGGAGACAAGGTGTCAGTCTGAGGGTGAGGTGGTGAGCAGTCCTACCTGGTGCTGTGTGAGCCATCCAAGTTACTCTTCGACCTGACAGGAGGAGAGAGGGAGGGTAAGGAGGAGGGAGGAGGCGGGAGGAGGCAGCAATGGTGAGGGAGGGGCCACATGTCAAGGAGAGGAGGATGAGGTGCTGCAAGACGGGGGAGGAACCTGCAGGAGGAGACCTTAAGGTGAGAGAGGAGACAAACAGGAGACAGACCTATATGCAGTGAGAGAGAGAGAACAACGAAAGTACGACACATGGTCTGTACACCTCACACTTCACCCTGTAAACAATGTCAGCATCACAGCACTATAAATTTAAAGCCAAATGACCGAGATAAGTAAACAAAATCAAGAAGCATATACAACCAGAGGCAATTCACTTTGTTATCACACTCACCACCTGTCCATTTCATCCTTCTCACATTGCCACATTTATAAATTCACATGCACTTGGTGCTGCAATGACTGTTATGGAAAAGCCTGCAACGAAGAGAGTACCAGGTAAAGTCATAACATCTTGATCATCGAGGAGCAGTCCGTCTCAGCGTCGTTCTCTATCCGTGAAAAACGGGTGGTATATGGATGTAAGGTTATGATAGCTTGAACGTGGTGGGTTAGGTGGATTAGAATCAGCCTGTTAGGACGGAACGGCCTATGCTCATGGATGCGAAAGGTCAAATGTCTTATTTATCATATAGCTGCCCTACAGCTTAAACAGTAAATTGATAAACAACTGAGGACTGTGAGGTGGAAGTAGTTTTTGAATAGATTTTTAAATTGAAATCTGGCTTTAAAGACCAGTGAGATACCCAGATTAGAATTCATTGAGAAGTTTTAGTTTGTTTTAAGGGCAACTGAGGGCTGCATGGGATGGTGAAATATATAAATATTTAGAACGGTGTAATTGTGACCAAAAATCCTATTGAGGGTTTCCGGTTTTATGTTTTCACAGAAACTTATAGGAAACCATTAGAAGAGTGTGTCTTTATGGGGACTTCAGTTCAATGTCCAAGGGAAATAGGCTTGAATATATATTAAAGGCTCCAGTTGAAGGTAATTTGCTTATACATTAAAATCTAGTAGTGTAATCATTCTGTCTGTATGACTGACAGTGTTGCTGAGCCCTCTGCTCACCACACATGGGGAGGGGACTGAGCATGCCAAAACACAGGCTGCTTAAAACCTAACTCTGATCAGCAACCGGCAGACCAGTAAGGTCTTCTTATACGAAACACAATCAAAATCACAGGATCCAGACAAAAACAAACTATACAACCTCTATGGTCGCTGCAGGAATGCTTTAATTCTGATACTGGGTGAGTTGATTGCTTTTGAGACATGAGTGGAATCGCGACGACACATCAAAAAATCTTAGCTTATATTTTTTTTCTACTTTTTTCAATCACCAACAAACAACTATTTAATTTCATGTTATTGCTCCAGGTAACCAAGAGGAGGGACTTAGACAGGAATTATTGACAGGTACCCATAAAACCATACACAGCCTGTACCATACCTTTTAAATGGGTGTATATTATTGCTCCCACTCTAGAGGTAATGGACAGGCGGACAGTGAGCTGAGGGGGTGTCAGGCACTGGCTCACTTGACCAGGCAGACAGAGATCACCCCCACTCCACCCTTCCCTACCTCACCCCCACCTCACCTCCTCCCACTACTCCTCACCTCTCCCTCCCTAATCTCACCCTCCTCCCTACTCACCCTCCTCCCCACCCTCACACCTAACCTCCCCCACCCTTCACAACCACACCCTCCTTCACAACCTCAACCTCTCCCCCACAACCTCCTACTACCACCACTGCACAACTACCATCATACAAGACACAAACATATGGTTATATTACCTCTCTAGCACAATTGGAGGAGCTATTACGCCATCACGTTCCCCAGGTACAGGTGTGTGATGTCTGATACCTGGGCTATCACAGAAGTACTTGACTCCACCCAGACCTTTGCAACCCTGAACATGACCTTGCCCACAATTTAACCTCAAATTTTCCTATTCTCTCTCTCTGGCTCTCTAAAGTAGCAGGAGGAGGGAGGAGGAGGTAGGGAGTGGGGGGAGGAGGTGGCAGAGGTAGTGGAGGTAGATGAGAAGGTAGTAGTGGTGGAAGGGTGGGGGGAGGGACAGATAGTACCATTAATGCACCAACACACGACTGTCGAGTATTCAACGACCAGAGTACTTCACACACACACACACACACACACACACACACTATAAATTTGATTGTGCCACTAAGGCAAGCACAGAGAGAGAGAGAGAGAGAGAGAGAGAGAGAGAGAGAGAGAGAGAGAGAGAGAGAGAGAGAGAGAGAACTCTCAGCACAGTAACTTACTATCCCATGGGAGTGAGGAAAATAAGATAATATATGGGTAGAACAGATTCCTCCATCACTCTCCTCTCTACCATATTCTCCATTTGTCATTCTTCCTTTATTTCTATCTTCACTTTCTTTTGTTTCTTCTTCACCCCACACTTCCTCTCCTCATGTTCTTCCTCACCCTCCCTTTCCCCGTCCTCTCCCTCCCACTCATCCTCCCAATGACGTGACAGCACCATCCGGCCCCGGATAACGTCCATCACACACACACACACACACACACACACACACACACACACACACACACACACATACACATACACACACACACACCACAGGAGACGACACTCCCACCACAATTATGTCACACTTTACGCCAATAATTGCGCCTGCTCTCACTAAATTGGGCAAACACATGAATATATCTAATGCCACGAGATTGAGCAACTACAATCATACCACTATAAACAATACTGTCATATCACACATGCCAAATTGGTCAAAATACCAATCTGCACTATCCATTACCACCACACAAGAACAATTAACCATAGTACTTAGTGGCTAGGCCGGGTCAATGTCACGTGTAAACAAGATCGACCTCACCAGAATGTCACCAATTCTGTTGTCTCTGCCCCAAGGCGATGGTTCTGGCTCACCACCTTCCCATACCGCCCACCTCCCTCAGTGAGCACCAGTATAGCGGCCACCTTCCTATACCGCCTCCACTCATTGTAGTGTCAGTCTGCATAATGGCCACCTCTTTTATCTGTCAGTAATTGAATCTCAAAAACCAGAATAATTTGGATTATATTGTAATAAGTAAATCACAGGTCACCCAAAGATTAATCATTCCAATGGGTTAGGTAGGAAGAAGAAGTTAGTTAGCCAGTTAGGTTACGTTGGTTAGCGTTAGGTTAGGTTAGGTTACGCTGCGTTGTTGCTAGTTAGGTTACGCTGGTTGTTAGGTGGTTAATTCAGTGATCTACCCGTCGTCCAACACACCCGAGGCAGCAGACCTTAATAACACTGATGATAAAACAACTGCCCCAGCATGACTCAAATTTCAATTGCGTCACCTAACTGCTGTAACACCGAGCTGTAACAACCAGGCAAACAACTGATGGAAATACATTCTACACAAAATAACGAAAATTAATGTTAAAAGTCATCAACCAAACATGTCATCATCTATATTTCGCTTAGGCGTGATGATGTCAACCCTGCCAGATGGCTACATGAGTAGAAAGCCTGTAGGAACTTGATCCACTTGGACTTTGCGCTCATCTGTGTAAGGTGTCCCCTAGGGTTTTAGGGCTGTAGCCGCCTGGAACAAGATAGAGGGGTGAGAGAAGGAGAGAGGAGATGAGGAATGTAGGAAAAGAGGGAGGTAGGAAGCGGAGGGGAAGAGGAGGAGGTAGGGAGGAAGGAGGATGGAGGAGGAGGAAGCAGACTATAAAAGGAAGGAAAGAGAGCATTGACAAACACGTGGAAAACATTAAAGAAGAAATGGGAAACAAAAAAACAAGAGGAAAAACCAATGCCTGCTGTCAAACGGGAATTAATTTTACACTTTGAAAGATTTAAACTTAATAACATCAAAAGACGTATGCAGAATTATTTCTATAACTCAGAACGAATAATTATAATAAAAACCATCGATGCATCCAGGCTTAATGATACGAGCAGAGAGAGAGAGAGAGAGAGAGAGAGAGAGAGAGAGAGAGAGAGAGAGAGAATCACCCATTGCTGGGCCCCCTGTCATTCTAATAAGAGGAGGAGAACCAACCCCTACAGAGGTTACTACCCACCAATCAGAGCGTTAAATATTATCATGTTTAGAGATAAATGAAATAAAATGAGTGCATCGCCTTAAACGGTCGTGGATATATGATCGATTGTCGTGTGGTGGGTGGGGTAGAAGGATAGAGCAAACGCACACGTTCCAGAAAGTCAACACCCAAAGGGGATCATTTTCACAAATATAGCTTCTTGATCCATCTGGCTATACACACACAAAAAGGCAAACCTAAGTATTGTATAAAATTTCAATATAAAAAAATACACTTGACGTTTCTATAAAGACAGAAAAACGGAATTGAAACCATATAACAAAAATAGTTATACTCTAAGATGTAAAATAGTAAAATATATAAACAATGAATTAACAATGTAAAAAAGATGATATGCAGATGAGTGAGATGGGTGACAGTGCCACTAGAGAGAACGATGACAAACAGCAGACAGATAGCGGGACAACACAAGGCCACAATAATAAGCAAAGAGAGCGGCAGGGAGGGGTTGAGCCATCTGGTATAGGGAGCGTCTCTGGTACTAATTTTGTCTCGCTGACCTGTTAAACGCATCCAATAAACCTGAAGGACCATTCGTTTTGATGTCGCATGAATCAAGAGATAATTGATTGAGATTATAATATACGAAACAGGAGACGGGGAGAGAGAGGGAAGAGGAAGAGGGGAGAGGAAGAGAGAGGAAGAAGGAACTGGTTAAAATATATATCACTGGTTTTCAGAGAGGCATCACGTTCGAGAACATCTACGTAGGAGATGAATTTGTAGACGAGAGTGATTGAGGAGATAGATTAAATGAAAGAACGAGATGAGAAAAACGAAGATTGAAAATGAGAGAAAGTGAGATGAAGAAGATAAGGAGAGAAAAGGAGAGCAGTAGACGAAAAAGAGAGAAGAAGACGAGGATACCTGTGAATGATGTATCGGCCGTCTGTTACCTGAGGAACCTTATTTGGGAATTCAAAGTCAATAAACAGGTAAGGACGACCAGCTGACCACCACACCTCTACTGCGCACTTTTATCTGTCTACCCACACACACACACACACACACATGGACACACATACCCAGTCCGCCCACACACACACACACACACACACACACATGGACACACATACCAGTCCCGCCCACACACACACACACACACACATGCACACACACACACACACACACACACACACACACACACACATGGACACACACATACTTCAGTCCGCCTACACACACACACACACACATGCAATACGAAACAACGTCACAATGTATCGTACTTAGTATGGAACTAAGAACGGTCAGACCACGGTTACGACCTTGAAGAGATGACTGCACAAACCACTAGCAGATCAAGATGTCAGTGATCCCAATACGGGAGGTGGGAAGGAGTATAAATGCCTCAGACGTTTGTTGCTGGTGAACAATGACATATGTTGCATGAGGCCAGTGAAGCCTTAGTCCAGGGCACTTTGTACAATTATTTGCAGTCTTGATAACGGTAAGCTTAGCAGATTTTTCCATCCCATTCAGTGGTGTGGAGGGGGGCAACGCAGAACACCTCCATCTCTAGCGCGTCTTGCATCAGTCAACACGGACCTTCTTCATAGGTCACGGCGCCACGCCCACACACCCCGGATCTTCTGCTACACCTGCCTTCACGTAGGGTGCACAGTGGGCACGCCCGTACCACAACACGGATCCGGGGCGGCCTCAAACACACGACACCGCACCATTTCTGGGGCAGGATGTCTAATGGCGCCTCCACAACCATCAGACAGCGACACACGAGCAAGACACAGTGCCTGACGTTCACCTGCCCAGCCGCTAGACATTTATGAAGAGGCAATGAGTAGAGAAATTTGTTTTTATGGCTGAAGCAAAGAGGAAGACCAAGAAGGAGGTGGTATGACGCTCTACAAGGAGAGGAAGGAAGGAGGGTGAGAAGGGATGTGAGGAGGAGAAGATGAAAGGAGAGGAGGGGAAGATATCAAACTAAGCGTGTTCGAGTGAACAACATGACGGCGGGTAGATTTGCTTTATACAGGAAGGAAGTCCTGGGTCACTATGACTAAATATATTAAAGACTATATTACCTTACCTGTGTCATCTCACATATCTGCCTCTTACTCATATTGATACAGACAAGAGGTAACTCATTAACCTGAAACATAAATAATAACACACAATAATAATAATAATAATAATAAACCACAAACTTTCAAATAATTTACACTTATTACCTAGATGTCCCATTAAATCAACAGTCCGCTAACCAACAGTCCTATTAACCAACTGTACCATTAAACGAGGCGTCCCAATCAACCACCCACACCAATAGCCTTAACTAGACATCAAATGAATCTTCATACCATCCTCCCTCCCCACCACCACACAGGATAGGTTTTCACTCATCACTCAAATTCTTCCATTGGATAGACAGACAACATGTAACTGAAACGAAGCACATTGAT
>NW_024728674.1:0-27067 GCF_018991925.1 Homarus americanus | reverse complement strand
GTACTCTCGAGCACACACTTCAAGTGCCTCCTACGACAACTCTGACGGTAGAGGCCGTGCTCGACAAGTTGCAGGAACACGTCAAGGGACAGCGCAACGAAGCACTCAGGAGAAGACAACTCCTCCAATGTAAACAGCTTGAGGGAGAATCTTTTGACTCGTTTTTTGTAAGGCTCAAAAGGTGTTCAGAGGAAGTTGATGTTTGTCCCGGACATTCTCAAGTCTGTGAAGAGACACAACTTAAGACGATCATTTTAACGGGTGTCCGAGATGAAGAGCTAGTTCAGCGTCTCATTTCCCTCGACCCCACTTCCTCCCTTCAAGATGTTGTTACGAAATGTCGAGCGTACGAGGCCGCCAGGTGTGCGACTTCAGCTTTACGCTCACAACCTGACCAGGTGAGGGCAGTGTCTTCCTACAGAAAGGGTAAGAAGCAGCAAGGTAACCCCACCCCTCACCCTCCAGCTACACCTTCAGCAGCAGTTTTGTGTAACAGCTGTGCGAGACAGCATAATGCCTCCCAGTGCCCAGCTGCTCAAAGCGTGTGCAGAAGTTGTGACCGCCAGGGTCACTGGGCTTATATAGTCAAGTGCCCTGCTAGCAAAGTTCAGTGTAGACTTTGTGGTCGTGTGGGCCATTATGACAAATGTTGTCGTAAGAAGACACATAAAGGACACCACCTAGGATCCAAGAAGTCATCCTCAGGTAGTGCTGGCGCGCCCCCTCCTTCTGGCAAGCATCAAGACGCTGTGTCCAGTCGTTCCTGCCGTCGTGTAAATAGTTCCACAGACACGACGCCCCAGCACATCAATGTCGTCATTTCTTACGGTAACTCGTCATCCAGTCTTCAGATGTTACCTGACACCGGTGCTGACGTCTCAGTAATTGGTCCACAACATTTAGCAAGTTTGGGAATACCCAGGAGCAACCTACAGCCCCCTCCTCAGACAACGAAACTGACAGTTGATGGTTCCAAGATGGCTCCAGCGTTGGGATCTTTCTGGGCTACTCTTACCTTTGGTAAGCAGTCTTGCTCAGCCCGGATTGATGTTCATGATGGTATCCCGACTCCGCTTTTATCATATGGCCATTGTCAAGACTTGGCCATTATTTCCAAGGAATTCCCTAAACCTATTTCATTGAAGGCCGTCTTCACATCAGAAGAGTCTACAGCACCGGATGCAGACAAGACCCTTGAAGATCTCCGCACCGCAGCCCGGGCCGACCCTTCCTACATCCGGCTCGTCGACTGTGTGTCTCAGGGATTTCCATCTAACCGATACGACCTTCATGAATCGCTACTCCCGTACTGGAAAATACGCGAGGACCTCTATTGTGATGGAGACCTCGTCTTGTATGGTCCACGAGTAGTTATTCCTGCTGCCCTACGCCGCCGTACCTTGGCCCGCCTTCACGACAGCCATCGAGGAGTGGAGGCCACCAAGCGACGGGCGAAGCAGACTGTATTTTGGCCCGGAATCAACGCGGACATTGCAAGTACCGTCCGTGCCTGTGAACCGTGCCAGATTCTGCAACCTAGCCAGCAACAGGAACCTTTAATGTGCGACGATAACCCTTCAAGACCCTTCGAGTCTGTGTCGGCCGATTTCTTTGCAGTTGCAGGGAAGTCCTTCCTCGTCATTGCCGACCGACTGTCTGGATGGCCTGTTGTCGTCCCCTGTGGTAGTGATACAACGGCTACTGCTACCATCCGGAGCTTCAGGCATTACTTCAGAGAAGTTGGTGTTCCCCTCCGCCTCAGGACTGATGGAGGACCCCAGTTCACCAGCCACGAGTTCCGGGACTTCATGGACCGTTGGGGAGTCCGTCATGTCGTGACCTCGCCCCACTACCCCCAGGCGAATGGACACGCTGAAGCCGCAGTCAAGACTGTGAAACACCTGATCCTTAAGGTGTCACCCTCAGGAAATATCGACTGCGAGGACTTCGATCGAGGTTTGTTGGAGTTACGCAACACCCCGAACTTCACCGGACGCTCCCCAGCCCAGGTTCTATACGGACATCATCTCAGGTCTTGTGTTCCTGCCCACCCGAAGTCTTTTTCTCAAGAGTGGCAGGCCAAGACTGAAGAATGTGACCGCCGTGCAGCAGAACGAGCCGCAGATGTCGCTGCTCGATACGACTGTCATGCCCGCCCCCTTCCCAGGTTGAGTATCGGCCAGCAGATCAGGATTCAAGATCCGGTATCTCACCGCTGGGACAAGGTTGGGGTTGTTATGGGTATTGGCCGGTCCAGGGACTACCAAGTGCGTCTTCCTAGTGGTAGAGTATGGTGGAGGAACCGTCGTTTCCTCCGACCTGTGGAGCTGCCTAGTGTTGACCCCTCCCCAGTTGAGTCCCCTAATGTTGATGTCTCTAAAGTAAATCCATCCCCACCTTGTGTTTCTGCCCCAGTACTCCGCAGGTCCGAGCGACTCAGAAACAAAAGGTCCGCTCAAGATGAAACTATGAGCGTATAGGGGGGAGGGAGGTGTATGATATATATGGACACAAAGTAGTACCTTCAGCTGTATATTGTTATATTACTATTATTAATTATGTATAGTAAAGTATTACAGAACATGTATTAATTCTATGTAATATTCTATTTATTGTGCACCATATTATGTATATAAATTATCACATTTATACTTTATGTATTCAGCTTGTGAATGCTGGCATCTGTATAGGCCAGCGCGTAGTAATACATAGATAGATGTAGAGGTAGTTAAGACTGAGTCCTGGTGGCGTACCCACAGGCTTCCTGTGTCCTACTGTAATATTATCTCCCGTACGAGAATAGAACCTACTTTTAAAGACAACAAGTGTTTGTATATACCCTCAGTAGTATAGAACATTCTTTGGGTATCTGGCAATACGCTAGAATTATAACACTAACGACCATGATTATAACAACCACGACTATGATTATAACAAGCACGGCCATGAATATAACAACCACGACCATGATTATAACAACCACGACCATGATTATAACACTAACGACCATGATTTTAACAACCACGACTATGATTATAACAAGCACGGCCATGAATATAACAACCACGACCATAATTATAACAACCACGAATATGTTTATAACGACCACGACCATGATTAGAGCTACCATGACCATGAATATAACAACCACGATTATGATAATAACAACCACGACTATGATTCTAAGAACCGCGACCATGATTATAACAACCACGACTATGATTATAACAACCACGACCATGATTATAGCAACCATGACCATGATTATAACAACTACAAATATTATTATAACAACCGCGACCATGATTATTACACTCACGACCATGATTATAAGAACCACGACTATGATTATAACAACCACGACTATGATCATAACCACAACTATGATTATAACAACCACGACCATGATTATAACAACCACGACCATGATTATAACAACCACGACCATGACTATAACAACCACGACCATGATTATATCAACCACGACCATGATTATAACAAACACTACTATGATTATAACAACCACAACCATGATTATAACAACCACGACTATGATTATACCAACCACGACCATGATCATAGCAACCACGACCATGATCATAACAACCATGACAATGATTATAACAACCACGACTATGATTATACAAACCATGATTATGATTATACCAACCACGACCATGATTATAACAACCATGACCATGATTATAACAACCACAACCATGATTATAACAACCACGACCATGTTTATAACAACCACGAATATGATTATAGCAACCACGGCCATGATTATAACACTAACGACGATGATTATAACAACCACGACTATGATTATAACAACCACGACGATGATTATAACACTAACGACCATGATTATAACAACCACGTCTATGATTATAACAAGCACGGCCATGAATATAACAACCACGACCATGATTATAACAACCACGACTATGATTATAACAATCACGACTATGATTATAACAACCACGATCATGATTATAACAACCACCACTATGATTATAGCGACCATGGCCATGATTATAACAACCACGACCATGATTATAACAACCACGATCATGATTATAATAAACACGACCATGATTATATCAGTAACGACCATGATTATAACAACCACTACTATGATTATACCAACCACGACCATGATTATAACAATCGCCTATGATTATAACAAGCACGGACATGAATATTACAACCACGACCATGATTATAACAACCACGACCATGATTATAAAAACCACGACTATGATTATAGCAACAACGGCCATGATTATAACACAAACGACCATGATTATAACAACCACGACTATGATTATAACAAGCACGGCCATGAATATAACAACCACGACCATGATTATAACACTAACGACCATGATTACAACAACCACGACTATGATTGTAACAAGCACGGCCATGAATATAACAACGACGACCATGATTATAACCACAATTATGATTATAACAACCACGACCATGATTATAACAACCATTACCATGATGATAACACTCACGACCATAATTATAACAACCTCGACTATGATTTTATCAACCACTACTATGATCATAACCACAACTATGATTATAACAACCTCGACCATGAATATAACAACCACGACCATGATTATAACAAACACGACCATGATTATAACAACCACGACTATAATTATAATAAGCACGGCCATGAATATAACAACCACGACATTCATTATAACAACCATGACTATGATTATAGCAACCACGACTATGATTATAACAACCACGACCATGATTATAACAAACACGAATTTGATTATAACGACAACGACAATGATTATAACAACCACGGCTATGATTATAACAATCACGACTTTGATTATAACAACCACGACCATGATTATAACAACCACGACTATGATTATAGCAACAGCGGCCATTATTATAATAACCATTACCATGATTATAACAACCACGACAATGATTATAACAATCACGACTATGATTATATCAACCACGACTATGATTATAACAACCACGACCATGATTATAACAATAACGACCATGATTATAACAGCCACGACTATGATTATAACAAGCACGTCCATGAATATAACAACCACGACCATGATTTTAACAACCATGACCATGATTATGACATCCACGACTATGATTATAACAACCACGACCTTGATTATAACAACCACGAATATGATTATGACAACCACGACCATGATTATAACAACAACGACCATGAATATAATAACCACGACTATGATAATAACAACCACGACTATGATTATAAGAACCACGACAATTATTATAACAACCACGACTATGATTATAACAATCACAATCATGATTATAACAACCACGACCATGATTATAACAACGACGGCCATGATTATAACAACCACGACCATGATTATAACAACCACGACCATAATTATAACAACCGCGTCTATGATTATAACAACCACGACTATGATCATAACCACGACTATGATTATAACAACCACGACCATGATTATAACAACCATTACCATGATTATAACACTCACGACCATGATTATAACAACCACGACTATGATTATAACAACCACGACTATGATCATAACCACAACTATGATTATAGCAACCACGGCCAAGATTGTAACAACCACGATCATGATTATAACAACCATGACCATGATTATAACAATCACGACTATGATTATAACAACCACGACCATGATTTTAACAACCACAAATATGATTATAACGACCACGACCATGATATAGCAACCACAACCATGAATATAACAACCACGACTATGAAAATAAGAACCACGACAATGATTATAACAACCACGACCACGATTATAACAACCACTACTATGATTATACCAACCACGACCATGATTATAACAACCACGACTATGATTATAACAAGCACGGCCATGAATATAGCAACCACGGCCATGATTATAACAACCACGACTATGATTATAACAACCACGACCACGATTATAACACTAACGACCATGATTATAACAACCACGTCTATGATTATAACAAGCACGGCCATGAATATAACAACCACGACCATGATTATAACAACCACGACTATGATTATAACAATCACGACTATGATTATAACAACCACGATCATGATTATAACAACCACCACTATGATTATAGCGACCATGGCCATGATTATAACAACCACGACCATGATTATAACAACCACGATCATGATTATAACAACCACAACCATGATTATAACAGTAACGACCATGATTATAACAACCACTACTATGATTATACCAACCACGACCATGATTATAACAATCACGCCTATGATTATAACAAGCACGGCCAGGAATATTACAACCACGACCATGATTATAACAACCACGACCATGATAATAAAAACCACGACTATGATTATAGCAACCAGGCCATGATTATAACACTAACGACCATGATTATAACAACCACGACTATGATTATAACAAGCACGGCCATGAATATAACAACCACGACCATGATTATAACAACCACGACCATGATTATAACACTAACGACCATGATTATAACAACCACGATTATGATTATAACAAGCACGGCCATGAATATAACAACCACGACCATAATTATAACAACCACGAATATGTTTATAACGACCACGACCATGATTAGAGCTACCATGACCATGAATATAACAACCACGATTATGATAATAACAACCACGACTATGATTCTAAGAACCGCGACCATGATTATAACAACCACGACTATGATTATAACAACCACGACCATGATTATAACAACCACGACCATGATTATAACAACCACGACTATGATTATAACAACCATGACGATGATTATCACAACCACATCCATGATTATAACAACCACTACTATGATTATAACAACCACAACCATGATTATAACAACCACGACTATGATTATACCAACCACGACCATGATCATAGCAACCACGACCATGATCATAACAACCATGACAATGATTATAACAACCACGACTATGATTATACAAACCATGATTATGATTATACCAACCACGACCATGATTATAACAACCATGACTATGATTATAACAACCACGACCACGATTATAACACTAACGACCATGATTATAACAACCACGTCTATGATTATAACAAGCACGGCCATGAATATAACAACCACGACCATGATTATAACAACCACGACTGTAAAGGCCTGGGACTTAGGGATAGAAATCCCTTACCAGGCTAATCAGGATCTTAATATAGGAAAGTCAAGGACCATGGTTTTCCGAGGAATAACAAACAACCGTAAGAGATTGGCATCTCCTTACTATAAAAATATAACACAACTCTGACACCACTCAACAAACATCAAATAATTACGGGAGGCAAACAATTAAAGGAAGCAAACACTTAAAGGAATCAAACAAATAATAGAATCGAACAATAAAGGGGAGTCAGCAATTAATGGAATCAAACAATTAAATGGAGTCAACAATTGATAGAATCGAACAATAAAGGGGAGTCAGCAATTAATGGAATCAAACAATGAACAAATATTTCCTACGGCAGTGGCCCTGGGGGAAGGTTCTGGAACGCGGTGATGCACACTCAGGGCAGGGAAGCGTCCACTTCGCTCCACACTCAGCAACGTCTTGAAAAGGCAGGAGAACACCGGGGCACCGACGGAATGTGATGAACTGATGGTCGTGGTATGCGGTAGTGGTAGATGACCAGAGCGTTGGCAGTTGATAGGTGAAGGTCTGGGAACACAGCCCACGAGTCCAGGACCTATGATGAGATCACAGCCAGAATTTGATGGACAGCAGGGTAGCTAGATACTGACGGTATGGCGGCTGGGTTGAATCTCCTCGTGGCGGAGATAGTCGCTGCCGTTCTCACCTCCGTCCAACCACCCCAAGGGTCGTCTGCACCAGCAAACGAGCGAGTTAGCAGCGGTAACTAGCCGGAGGATCGTTTCCGCCCTTACACTGCTCCCCCAACAAAAATCTACTGTAAGGTAGATTAAACTTAAGATTAGTACACAAAGCATAATCATCTTACAACAAATGCTTAAATACACATTGCACAATAAAGAAGGGTCATAGAAAAGAATAGGTGGAAACTTGATGTCCAAAACGTAAGGCCGTATCAAGGAACTGCACGTGGGGTCCACTTCAGTCCAAGTTTAAGTTTGGGCCTATTTCCTGTCGTAGAGGATTCTTCTATCTCGTCAGGTGTTGGCAGCAACTGGCAACCGAGATCAACAGACTCTGGCGTCCGAACTTCACAGGAACTCTTGCAGGGTAGTGCCTCAACTAACTCCAGCTTGGGGTCGTCGTCAAGGACACGAGCAATGTGGGTCCTGCAATTATATTGCTTTAACAAATTAGCTTGATGTAATTTAGGCTTCTTAGAGGAAGGGGGTGAGAATCGACCAACAAAATCTATGGCTACCCGAGAAGAAGGTTCTGCAACGATGGGTAAGGGTTCAAGTGGAACAGGACGGACTCTACCCTTGGCGGACATACGTGGGCACTGATCACAACTCCTACAAAAAGCTCTAATATCCGCTCCCATACCTGGCCAGTAAAACTGATCAGCAACCTTCCTATAAGTTTTCCTACGAGAACAGTGACTTACAAGAGAGCTCTTGTGAGCTACAGAGAGAATGTTACTACGACAAACAGCAGGGACAACAAGTAAAAACCGACCTACTTTCGCTGGTCGCTTGGATGAAACACAAGACCTGTGTAACACCCCATTAATAGAAACAAACTTATAAACCGACCCATCTCTCACCTGATCCTCCTCCCCGGAAGTCACCTTCTCTCTTACCCGCTTCAGAGTGGCACACGAGTCTTGAAGCTTGGCGAACTCCTTGGGCGTCACAGTCAGTGGCAACAAATTCGGCAGAATCAGGGGATGCGGTCGTTTCACCTTCGCCGTCCGTGGCCCTACAGCTTGGACCTTGGCGGCAGGCGTGGCGGCGTGAGAGGTTGGCGAGGCGACCTCGGCAGGTGGCGAGTCGTCATCAACAGGTGGCGTGGGGACTGGTGCTGGTGGCGAGGAGACTGGTGCTGGTGGCGAGGAGAGTTTTAACGTTTCCGGGTCGTTAGGGTCACGAACACCGGGAACATTACCAATGAGGGCACTTGCACATTTAATGGGAGCTCTTACCACATTAGTCCAACCAGTGAAATAGGGGCAACGCAGGTAACACCTAACAACAGGGAACTGGTCAACACGACCTAAATAATCGGCGACACTAACCTTCGGGCAGCTGGAGACGTCAGCGTCAGGCAGGGCTTCTTCAGAGACAATAATGCACGAGCAACCAGTGTCCCTGATGAAAGTAGATGCCCTAGACCCATTGATTGTTCCACTGACACAATAACGGGGGCAGCTCCTGACCTCCAAACAGAATCCGACCTTGTTGCTGGGTTGAGTGTCAGCAGTCTTGAAGGCGAGGGGATTCCTGGGACAGCGAGAACGAATGTGCCCTTCTCCTCCACAGCTGTGACACCGCACGGCTGGTGAACTACTCTTGTGTACTCCTGGGGATGGTTCCTCGGAGGACGGAGGCTTCGCAATCTTCACTACAGGAGGGGAAGACTTGGGGTAGGCGTTGCGAGCAGACGCCCAGTTGTCGGCAAGATGCACAGCTTCTCCAAGCGTCGCTGGCCGGTGTTCTTTGATGAAAATTCTCAAGTGTGGAGGTAGAGAAGACAAAAACTGATCTAATATCATGAAATTAGAGAGAGACTCAAAGGTTTCTTCAACCCCTGATGTCTCCAGCCATTGTTGAAATAAACGACCCAGGTGAATCGAAAACTGCTGGTACGTTTCTCCCTCTCTAATCTTCGTTCTGCGAAAATCAGCACGATAACCGTCAGAAGTCTTGCAAAATCCTCGCAAGAGAGCTTGCTTCAACAAGAAGTAATCTCGGGTGATGTCGGCAGACAGGGACGTGTAAATTTCTACCGGCTTACCACTCAGTAGGCTACCTAACCTTACAGCATAGCTATCTGGGGCTACACCAAGCAGCTCAGCTACCCGCTCAAACCTAACAAGGTAGGAGGCGATGTCTTCTCCTTCACGGTACACAGGCAAGCTGGGTTTTACCACATTGTCCTGTATATGGCCAGAGGAGGCTGGTCTACTTGAAGCATTAATCCTAGCCAGTTCTAGGTCCTTTTCTGCCTGCAACTTAGCTAATTCGAACTCTCTTTCTTTCTCCCGTTCCTCGACCTCTCTCTCTTTCTGACGTTCCTCTCTCGCTCTCTGACGTTCCTCTCTCTCGGCATTCTGTTGGGTGACCACATACTGACCAATGTCATTACCTGTCAGACCCAGGGCCACCGCTTGACCTTTCCACACATCAAAAGCAGACATAATGATCCAAAAGGCCAAGAACAAAGGAAAAAAACAAACAACTTACCCCGCAAATAGCCAAAGGTAACTCACCTAGTGGCTCAATCAGACCAGTAAATGATTTGATCCGACTGGAGGGAACCTCGTTCCGCACCCAGCCCAGCTGAATCACCTCAGGGTAACGAAACCGCACCAGGTGAAACAACAACATATATGCTATGACAGCATCCACAGTGCACCCCAACCAATACTAATTAACTTCCGCAAGCACAAGGGAGAGCAACAAAAATTAGCACACAGAAGGAAGGGATAACCACTGAACAACACTTGCTTCCGGGCCACAGACAGCAAGGTGGCGCGCTCACGGCGACTTACAACAACACCGGAACGAATGTTAAACCTCAGAAACCAAAGGTCAGAGACAATCCTGGCAAGGTCGCCACTTGTAAAGGCCTAGGACTTAGGGATAGAAATCCCTTACAAGGCTAATCAGGATCTTAATAAAGGAAAGTCAAGGACCATGGTTTTCCGAGGAATAACAAACAACCGTTAGAGATTGGCATCTCCTTACTATAAAAATATAACACAACTCTGACACCACTCAACAAACATCAAATAATTACGGGAGGCAAACAATTAAAGGAAGCAAACACTTAAAGGAATCAAACAAATAATAGAATCGAACAATAAAGGGGAGTCAGCAATTAATGGAATCAAACAATTAAATGGAGTCAACAATTGATAGAATCGAACAATAAAGGGGAGTCAGCAATTAATGGAATCAAACAATGAACAAATATTTCCTACGGCAGTGGCCCTGGGGGAAGGTTCTGGAACGCGGTGATGCACACTCAGGGCAGGGAAGCGTCCACTTCGCTCCACACTCAGCAACGTCTTGAAAAGGCAGGAGAACACCGGGGCACCGACGGAATGTGATGAACTGATGGTCGTGGTATGCGGTAGTGGTAGATGACCAGAGAGTTGGCAGTTGATAGGTGAAGGTCTGGGAACACAGCCCACGAGTCCAGGACCTATGATGAGATCACAGCCAGAATTTGACGGACAGCAGGGTAGCTAGATACTGACGGTATGGCGGCTGGGTTGAATCTCCTCGTGGCGGAGATAGTCGCTGCCGTTCTCACCTCCGTCCAACCACCCCAAGGGTCGTCTGCACCAGCAAACGAGCGAGTTAGCAGCGGTAACTAGCCGGAGGATCGTTTCCGCCCTTACAACGACTATGATTATAACAATCACGACTATGATTATAACAACCACGATCATGATTATAACAACCACCACTATGATTATAGCGACCATGGCCATGATTATAACAACCACGACCATGATTATAACAACCACGATCATGATTATAACAACCACGACCATGATTATAACAGTAACGACCATGATTATAACAACCACTACTATGATTATACCAACCACGACCATGATTATAACAATCACGCCTATGATTATAACAAGGACGGCCATGAATATTACAACCACGACCATGATTATAACAACCACGACCATGATTATAAAAACCACGACTATGATTATAGCAACCACGGCCATGATTATAACACTAACGACCATGATTATAACAACCACGACTATGATTATAACAAGCACGGCCATGAATATAACAACCACGACCATGATTATAACAACCACGACCATGATTATAACACTAACGACCATGATTTTAACAACCACGACTATGATTATAACAAGCACGGCCATGAATATAACAACCACGACCATAATTATAACAACCACGAATATGTTTATAACGAACACGACCATGATTAGAGCTACCATGACCATGAATATAACAACCACGATTATGATAATAACAACCACGACTATGATTCTAAGAACCGCGACCATGATTATAACAACCACGACTATGATTATAACAACCACGACCATGATTATAGCAACCATGACCATGATTATAACAACTACAAATATTATTATAACAACCGCGACCATGATTATTACACTCACGACCATGATTATAAGAACCACGACTATGATTATAACAACCACGACTATGATCATAACCACAACTATGATTATAACAACCACGACCATGATTATAACAACCACGACCATGATTATAACAACCACGACCATGATTATAACAACCACGACCATGATTATATCAACCACGACCATGATTATAACAAACACTACTATGATTATAACAACCACAACCATGATTATAACAACCACGACTATGATTATACCAACCACGACCATGATCATATCAACCACGACCATGATCATAACAACCATGACAATGATTATAACAACCACGACTATGATTATACAAACCATGATTATGATTATACCAACCACGACCATGATTATAACAACCATGACCATGATTATAACAACCACAACCATGATTATAACAACCACGACCATGTTTATAACAACCACGAATATGATTATAGCAATCACGGCCATGATTATAACACTAACGACGATGATTATAACAACCACGACTATGATTATAACAACCACGACGATAATTATAACAACCACGATCATGATTATAACAACCACCACTATGATTGTAGCGACCATGGCCATGATTATAACAACCACGACCATGATTATAACAACCACGATCATGATTATAACAACCACGACCATGATTATAACAGTAACGACCATGATTATAACAACCACTACTATGATTATACCAACCACGACCATGATTATAACAATCACGCCTATGATTATAACAAGCACGGACATGAATATTACAACCACGACCATGATTATAACAACCACGACCATGATTATAAAAACCACGACTATGATTATAGCAACCACGGCCATGATTATAACACAAACGACCATGATTATAACAACCACGACTATGATTATAACAAGCACGGCCATGAATATAACAACCACGACCATGATTATAACCACAATTATGATTAAAACAACCACGACCATGATTATAACAACCATTACCATGATTATAACACTCACGACCATAATTATAACAACCTCGACTATGATTTTATCAACCACTACTATGATCATAACCACAACTATGATTATAACAACCTCGACCATGAATATAACAACCACGACCATGATTATAACAAAGACGAATTTGATTATAACGACGACGACAATGATTATAACAACCACGGCTATGATTATAACAATCACGACTTTGATTATAACAACCACGACCATGATTATAACAACCACGACTATGATTATAGCAACAGCGGCCATTATTATAATAACCATTACCATGATTATAACAACCACGACAATGATTATAACAATCACGACTATGATTATATCAACCACGACTATGATTATAACAACCACGACCATGATTATAACAATAACGACCATGATTATAACAGCCACGACTATGATTATAACAAGCACGTCCATGAATATAACAACCACGACCATGATTTTAACAACCATGACCATGATTATGACAACCACGACTATGATTATAACAACCACGACCTTGATTATAACAACCACGACTATGATAATAACAATCACTACTATGATTATAAGAACCACGACAATTATTATAACAACCACGACTATGATTATAACAATCACAATCATGATTATAACAACCACGACCATGATTATAACAACGACGGCCATGATTATAACAACCACGACCATAATTATAACAACCGCGTCTATGATTATAACAACCACGACTATGATCATAACCACGACTATGATTATAACAACCACGACCATGATTATAACAACCATTACCATGATTATAACACTCACGACCATGATTATAACAACCACAACTATGATCATAACCACAACTATGATTATAGCAACCACGGCCAAGATTGTAACAACCACGATCATGATTATAACAACCATGACCATGATTATAACAATCACGACTATGATTATAACAACCACGACCATGATTTTAACAACCACAAATATGATTATAACGACCACGACCATGATATAGCAACCACAACCATGAATATAACAACCACGACTATGAAAATAAAAACCACGACAATGATTATAACAACCACGACCACGATTATAACAACCACTACTATGATTATACCAACCACGACCATGATTATAACAACCACGACTATGATTATAACAAGCACGGCCATGAATATAAAAACCACGACCATGATTATAACAACCACGACTATTATTATAACAATCACGACTATGATTATATCATCCACGACCATGATTATAACAACCACGACTATGATTATAACAACCACGACCATGATTATAACAACCACGACCATGATTATAACAACCACGACCATGATTATAACAACCACGACCATGATTATAACACTAACGACCATGATTATAACAACCACGACGATGATTATAACAAGGACGGCCATGAATATAACAACCACGACCATGATTATAACAACCACGACCATGATTATAACAACTACGACTATGATTATAGCAACCACGGCCACGATTATAACAACCACGACCATGATTATAACAACCACGACCATAATTATAACAACTATGACCATGATTATAATAACCACGACCATGATTATAACAACCACGACCATGATTATAAGCACGACCATGATTATAACAACCACGACCATGATTATAACAACCATGACCATGATTATAACAACCACGAATATGATTATAAAGACCACGACCCTGATTATAGCAACCAAGACCATGAATATAACAACCACGACTATGATAATAACAACCAAGACTATGATTATAAGAACCACGACTATGATTATAATAACCACGACCATGATTATAACAACCACGACCATAATTATAACAACCACGGCTATGATTATAACAATCACGACTTTGATTATAACAACCACGACTATGATTATAACAACCACGACTATGATTATAGCAACAACGGCCATTATTATAATAACCATTACCATGATTATAACAACCACGACAATGATTATAACAATCACGACTATGATTCTATCAACCACGACTATGATTATAACAACCACGACCATGATTATAACAATAACAACCATGATTATAACAACCACGACTATGATTATAACAAGCACCTCCATGAATATAACAACCACGACCATGATTTTAACAACCATGACCATGATTATGACAACCACGACTATGATTATAACAACCACGACCTTGATTATAACAACCACGCATATGATTATGACAACCACGTCCATTATTATAACAACCACGACTATGATTATAAGAACCACGACAATGATTATAACAACCACGACTATGATTATAACAACCACAATCATGATTATAACAACCACGACCATGATTATAACAACCACGGCCATGATTATAACAACCACGACCATGATTATAACAACCACGACCATAATTATAACAACCGCGTCTATGATTATAACAACCACGACTATGATCATAACCACGACTATGATTATAACAACCACGACCATGATTATAAAAACCATTACCATGATTATGACACTCACGACCATGATTATAACAACCACGACTATGATTATAACAACCACGACTATGATCATAACCACAACTATGATTATAGCAACCACGGCCAAGATTGTAACAACCACGACCATGATTATAACAACCATGACCATGATTATAACAATCACGACTATGATTATAACAACCACGACCATGATTATAACAACCACAAATATGATTATAACGACCACGGCCATGATATAGCAACCACGACCATGAATATAACAACCACGACAATGAAAATAAGAACCACGACAATGATTATAACAACCACGACGATGATTATAACAACAACTACTATGATTATACCAACCATGGCCATGATTTAACAACCACGACTATGATTATAACAAGCACGACTATGATTATAACAATCACGACTATGATTATATCATCCACGACCATGATTATAACAACCACGACTATGATGATAGCAACCACGGCCATGATTATAACAACCACGACCATGATTCTAACAGCCACGACCATGATTATAACAACCACGACTATGATTATAACAAGCACGGCCATGAATATAACAACCACGACCATGATTATAACAACCACGACCATGATTATAACAACTACGACTATGACTATAGCAACCACGGCCACGATTATAACAACCACGACCATGATTATAACAACCACGACCATAATTATAACAACTATGACCATGATTATAACAACCACGACCATGATTATAACAACCACGACTATGATTATAGCAACCACGGCCATGATTATAACACTAACGAGAATGATTATAACAACCACGACTATGTTTATAACAAGCACGGCCATGAATATAACAAACACGAATATGATTATAGCAACCACGGCCATGATTATAACAACCACGACCATGATTATAACAACCACGACCATAATTATAACAACCATGACCATGATTATAACCACCACGAATATGATTATAACAACCACGACCATGATTATAACAACCACGACCATAATTATAACAACCATGACCATGATTATAACGAATATGATTATAACACTAATGGACCATGATTATTATAACAACCACGACTATGACGGTAAAAACCCACGACTATGATCATAACTCACAACTATGACGGTAATAACCACGAACTATGATTATAAGCATCGACTACGATTATAACAACTACGACCTTATGCTTTATAACAACTATGACCATGATTATAACAGCCACGAATATGATGAATGTCCACGACCCTGATTATAAAGTTAAACTACGACCATGAATATAACAACCACGACTATGATAATAACAACCAAGACTATGATTATAAACATCACGACTATGATTATATAACAACGATCATGATTATAACAACCACGACCATAATTATAACAACCATTTAATCATGATTATAACAACCACGAATATGATTATAACAAATCATTACCATGAGATTATAACAACCATGACCATGATTATAACAACCATGACCATGATTATAACATCCACAAATATTATTATAACAACCGCGACCATGATTATAACACTCACGACCATGATTATAACAACCAGAACTATGAATATAACAACCACGACCATGATTATAACAAACACGCCCATGATTATAACAACCACGACCATGATTATAACACTAACGACCATGATTATAACAACCACGACTATGATTATAACAATGACGACTATGATTATATCAACCACGACCATGAATATAACAACCACGACTATGATTATAGCAACCACGGCTATGTTAATAACAACCACGACCATGATTATAACAAACACGCCCATGATTATAACAACCACGACTATGATTATAAAAACCATTACCATGATTATAACACTCACGACCATGATTATAACAACCACGACTATGATTATAACAACCACGACTATGATCATAACCACAACTATGATTATAGCAACCACGGCCAAGATTGTAACAACCACGACCATGATTTTAACAACCATGACCATGATTATAACAATCACGACTATGATTATAACAACCACGACCATGATTATAACAACCACAAATATGATTATAACGACCACGACCATGATATAGCAACCACGACCATGAAAATAACAACCACGACTATGAAAATATGAACCACGACAATGATTATAACAACCACGACGATGATTATAACAACCACTACTATGATTATACCAACCATGACCATGATTTTAACAACCACGACTATGATTATAACAAGCACGGCCATGAATATAACAACTACTTAATCTGATTATAATAACCTACGACTATGATTATAATAATCAAGACTATGATTTTATATCATCCACGACCATGATCAAAACAACCACGACTATAGATTGAGAAAGTAAACCACGGCCGCATTATAAATCTACTGGGACCCAGGATTCAATAACCACGACCATGATTATAACAACCACGACTATGATTATAACAAGCACGGCCATGAATATAACAACCACGACCATGATTATAACATCCACGACCATGATTATAACAACTACGACTATGACTATAGCAACCACGGCCACAATTATAACAACCACGACCATGATTATAACAACCACGACCATAATTATAACAACTATGACCATGATTATAACAACCACGAATATGATTATAACAACCACGACCATGATTATAACAACCACGATCTATGATTATAGCAACCACGGCCATGATTATAACACTAACGAGCATGATTATAACAACCACGACTATGTTTATAACAAGCACGGCCATGAATATAACAAACACGAATATGATTATAGCAACCACGGCCATGATTATAACAACCACGACCATGAGATTATAACAACCACGACCATATTACAACAACCATGACCATGATTATAACCACCACGAATATGATTATAACAACCACGACCATGATTATAACAACCACGACCATAATTATAACAACCATGACCATGATTATAACCACCACGAATATGATTATAACAACCACGACCATGATTATAACAACCATGACCATGATTATAACAACCACAAATATTATTATAACAACCGCGACCATGATTATAACACTCACGACCATGATTATAACAACCACGACTATGATTATAAAAACCACGATATGATATAACCACCATGATTATAACAACCACGACCATGATTATAAGCACGACCATGATTATAACAACCACGACCATGCTTATAACAACCATGACCATGATTATAACAACTACGAATATGATTATAACGTCCACGACCCTGATTATAGCAACCACGACCATGAATATAACAACCAGACTATGATAATAACAACCAAGACTATGATTATAAAAATCACGACTATGATTATAATAACCACGACCATGATTATAACAACCACGACCATAATTATAACAACCATGACCATGATTATAACAACCACGAATATGATTATAACAACCACACCATGATTATAACAACCATGACCATGATTATAACAACCATGACCATGATTATAACATCCACAAATATTATTATAACAACCGCGACCATGATTATAACACTCACGACCATGATTATAACAACGAGAACTATGAATATAACAACCACGACCTGCCGATTATAACAACCACGACCGATGATTATAACAACCACGGCCATGATTATAACAACCACGACTATGATTATAATAACCACGACCATGAATAACAACCACGACTATGATTATACAAGCACGGCCATGAATATAACATTCATGACCATGATTATAACAACCACGACCATGATTACAACAACCACGAATATGATTATACCAACCACGACTATGATTATAGCAACCACGGCCACACCCACGACCATGATTATAACAACCACGACCATGATTATAACGACCATGATTATCACGACTATGATTATAATCAACCACGACTATGATTATAACAACCACGACCATGATTATAACAATAACGACTATGATTATAACAACCACGACTATGATTATAACAAGCACGTCCATGAATATAACAACCACGACCATGATTATAACATTTACGACTATGATTATAACAACCACGGCCATGATTATAACAACCACGACTATGATTATAACAACCACGACCATGATTATAACAACCAAGAATATGATTATAACGACCACGACCATGATTATAGCAACCACGACCATGAATATAACAACCACGACTATGATAATAACAACCACGACTATGATTATAAGAACCACGACTATGATTATAATAACCACAAACATGATTATAACAACCACGGCCATAATTATAACAACCATGACCATGATTATAACAACCACGAATATGATTATAACAACCATGACCATTATTATAATAACCATGACCATGATTATAACAACCACAAATATTATTATAATAACCGCGACCATGATTATAACACTCACGACCATGACTATAACAACCACGACTATGATTGTAACAACCACGACTATGATCATAACCACAACTATGATTATAACATTCACGACCATGATTATAACAACCACGACCATGAATATAACAACCACGACCATTATTATAACAACCACGACCATGATTACAACAACCACGACGATGATTACAACAATCACGACTATGATTATATGAACCACGATCATGATTATAACAACCACGACCATGATTATAACAACCACGACCATGATTATAACAACCACGATTATGATTTTACCAACCACGACCATGATTATAAGAACCACGACTAAGATTTTAACAACCACGACCATGATTATAACAAACACGCATTTGATTATAACGACCATGACAATGATTATAACAACCACTACCATGAATATAACATCCACGACTATGATTATAAGAACCACGACAATGATTATAACAACCACGACTTTGGTTAAAGAAACCACGACCATGATTATAACAACCACGACCATGATTATAACAACCATGTCCATGATTATAACTACCACGACCATGATTATAACAACCACGAGTATGATTATGCCAACCCCGACCATGATTATAACAACCACGACTATGATTATAACAAACACGGATATGAATATAACAACCACGACCATGATTATAGCAACCACGATCATGTTTATAACAACCACGACTATCATTATAGCATCCAAGGCTATGATTATAACACTAACGACCATGATTATAACAACCACGACTATGATTATAACAATCACGACTATGATTATAGCAACCACGATCATGATTATAACAACTACGACCATGATTATAACAACCACGACAATGATTATAACAACCACGACCATGATTATAACAACTATGACCATGATTATAACAACCACGTCTATGATTATAATAACCACGACCATGATTATAACAACCACGACTATGATTATAACAAGCGCGGCCATGAATATTACATTCATGACCATGATTATAAAAACCACGACCATGATTACAACAACCACGAATATGATTATACCAACCACGACTATGATTATACCAACCACGACCATGATTATAACAACCAAGACCATGATTATAACAACCACGACCATGATTATAACAATCACGGCTAAGATTATAACAACCACCACAATGATTATAACAATCACGATTATGATTATATCAACTACGACTATGATTATAATAACCACGACCATGATTATAACAATAACGACCATGATTATAACAACCACGACTATGATTATAACAAGCACGTCCATGAATATAACAACCACGACCATGATTATAACATTTACGACTATGATTATAACAACCACGGCCATGATTATAACAACCACGACTATGATTATAACATCCACGACCATGATTATAACAACCACGACTGTGATTATAGCATCCACGGCCATGATTATAACACTAACGACCATGATTATAACAACCACGACTATGCTTATAACAAGCACCGCCATGAATATAACAACCACGACTATGATTATACCAAGCACCGCTGTGAATATAACAACCACGTCCATGATTATAACAACCACGACCATGATTTTAACAACCACGACCATGATTATAACACTAACGACCATGATTATAACAACACGACTATGATTATTACAAGCACGGCCATGAATATAACCACGATCATGATTATATCAACCACGACTATGATTATAACAATCACGACTATGATTATAACAACCACGACCATGATTTTAACAACCACGACCATGATTATAACACTAACGACCATGATTATAACAACACGACTATAGTTATAGCAACCACGGCCATGATTATAACAACCACGACCATGATTATAACAACCACGACCATAATTATAACACTAACGACCATGATTATAACAACCACGACTATGATTATAACAAGCACGGCCATGAATATTTCAACCACGACCATGATTATAACATCCACGACCATGATTATAACAACCACGAATATGATTATAACGACCACGACCATGATAATAACAACCACGACTATGATTATAAGAACCACGACAATGATTATAACAACCACGACTATGATCATAACCACAACTATGATTATATCAACCACGTCCAAGATTGTAACAACCACGACCATGATTATAACAACCATGACAATGATTATAACAACCACGACTATGATTATAACAACCACAAATATGATTATAACGACCACGACCATGATATAACAACCACGACCATGAATATAACAACCATGACTATGATTATAAGAACCGCGACAATGATTATAACAACCACGACCATGATTATAACAACCACGACTATGATTATAACAAGCACGGTCATGAATATAACAACGACGACCATGATTATAACAACCACAACTATGATTATAACAATCACGACTATGATTATATCAACCACGACCATGAATATAACAACCACTACTATGATTATAGCAACCACGGCTATGTTAATAACAACCACGACCATGATTATAACAAACACGCCCATGATTATAACAACCACGACCATGATTATAACACTAACGACCATGATTATAACAACCACGACTATGATTATAACAAGCACGGCCATGAATATAACAACCACGACCATGATTATAACAACCACGACCATGATTATAACAACCACGACTATGATTGTAGCAACCACGGCCATGATTAAAACAACTACCACCATGATTATAACAACCACGACCATAATTATAACAACCATGACCATGATTATAACAACCACGAATATGATTATAACAACCACGACCATGATTATAACAACCATGACCATGATTATAACACCCACAAATATTATTATAACAACCGCAATCATGATTATAACACTCACGACCATGATTATAACAACCACGACTATGATTATAACAACCACGACTATGATCATAACCACAAATATGATTATAACAACCATGACCATGTTTAAAACAACCACAACCATGATTATAACAACCATGACCATGATTATAACAACCACGACTATGATTTAACAACCACGACTATGATTATAACAAACACGGCCATAAATATAGCAACCACGACCATGATTGTAACAACCACGACCATGATTATAACAACCACGACTATGATTATAGCAACCACGGCCACGATTATAACACTAACGTCCATGATTATAACAACCACGACTATGCTTATAACAAGCACGGCCATGAATATAACAACCAAGACTATGATTATAGCAAAAACGACCATGATTATAACAACCACAACCATGATTATAACTACCACGAGCATAATTATAACAACCATGACCATGATTATAACAACCACGAATATGATTATAACAACCACGACAATGCTTATAACAAGCATGACCATGATTATAACAACCACAAATATTATTATAGCAACCGCGACCATGATTATAACACTCACGACCATGATTATAACAACCACGACTATGATTATAACAACCACGACTATGATCATAACCACAAATATGATTATAACAACCACGACCATGATTACAACAACCACAACCATGATTATAACAACCTCGACCATGATTATAACAACCACGACTATGATTATACCAACCACGACCATGATTACAACAACCACAACCATGATTATAACAACCACTACCATGATTATAACAACCACGACTATGATTATACCAACCACGACCATGATTATAACAACCAGGACTATGATTATGACAATCACGACTATGATTATATCAACCACGACCATGAATATAACATCCACGACTATGATTATAGCAACCACGGCCATGATTATAACAACCGCGACCATGATCATAACACCCACGACCATGATTATAACAACCACGACCATGATTATAACACTAACGACCATGTTTATAACAACCACGACTATGATTATAACAAGCACGGCCATGAATATAACAACCACGTCCATGATTATAACAACCAAGACCATGATTATAACAACCACGACTAACATTATAGCAACCACGGCCATAATTATAACAACCTCGAGCATGATTATAACAACCACGACCATAATTATAACAACCATGACCATGATTATAACAACCACGACCATGATTATAACAACAAGGACCATGATTATAACAACCACGACTATGATTTTACAACCACGACTATGATCATAACCACAAATATGATTATAACAACCAAGACCATGATTACAACAACCACAACCATGATTATAACAACCACAACCATGATTATAACAACCACGACTATGATTATACCAACTACGACCATGATTATAACAACTACGACTATGATTATAACATACACGGCCATGAATATAACAACCACGACCATGATTATAACAACCACGACCATGATTATAACAGCCACGACTATGATTATTTCAACCACTGCCATGATTATAACACTAACGACCATTATTATAACAACCCCGACTATGCTTATAACTAGCATGGCCATGAATATAACAACAACGACCATGATTATAACAACCACGACCATGATTATAACAACCACGACTATGATTATAACAACCACGACCATGATTATAACAAACAAGAATATGAATATAACGTCCACGACCATGATTATAGCAACCACGACCATGAATATAACAACCCTGACTATGATAATAACAACCACGACTATGTTTATCAAGAACCCACGACTATGATTATAATAACCACGACCGCCCAGTGCATAACAACCACGGTATGATTGCAATGACATGATTATAACAACCACGAATATATGATTATAACAACCACGACCGCCCAGTTATAATAACCATGACCATGATTAACGACTGCATCGAATGACCATGATTATAACGACAAGAATATGAATATAACGTCCACGACCAGTTGCCGACGGATATAATGACACGACTATGATAATAACAACCACGACTATGTTTATAAAACCACATTTATGATTATAATAACCACGACCATGATTTTAACAACCACGGCCATAATTATAACAGCAATGCGTTAACAACCGACCGTTATAACAACCAGGACCATGATTTTAACAACCACGACCATGAATATAACAACCACGACCATTATTATAACAACCACGATCATGATTACAACAACCACGACGATGATTATAACAACCACGACTATGATTATATGAACCATGACCATGAATATAACAACCACGATTATGATAATAACCACGACTATGATTATCAGAACCGCGACCATGATTATAACATTCACGTCCATGATTATAACAACCACGACCATGATTATAACAACCACGACCATGATTATAACAACCAGGACCATGATTTTAACAACCACGACCATGAATATAACAACCACGACCATTATTATAACAACCACGACCATAATTACAACAACCACGACGATGATTATAACAACCACGACTATGATTATATGAACCACGACCATGATTATAACAACCTCGACCATGATTATAACAACCACGAGCATGATTATAACAACCACGACTATGATATTACCAACCACGACCATGATTATAACAACCACGGCTATGATTATAACTATCACGACTATGATTTTAACAATCACGACCATGATTATAACAACCACGACTATGATTATAGCAACAACGGCCGTTATTATAATAACCATGACCATGATTATAACAACCACGACCATAATTATAACAACCACGACCATGATCATAACACTAACGACCATTATTATAACAACCACGACTATGATTATAACAAGCACGGCCATGAATATAACAACCACGACCATGATTATAACAACCACGGAATGATTATAACAATCACGACTATGATTATAACAACCACGACAATGATTATAACAACCACGACTATGATTTTAGCAACAACGGCCGTTATTATAATAACCATGACCATGATTATAACAACCACGACCATGATTATAACAACCACGACCATGATTATAACACTAACGACCATGATTATAACAACCACGTCTATGATTATATCAAGCACGGCCATGAATATAACAACCAAGTCCATGATTATAACAACCACGACCATGATTATAACAAGCATGACTATGATTATAACAACAACGACCATAATTATAACAAACACGACTATGATTATAGCAACCACGGCCATGATTATAACACCCACGACCATGATTATAACAACACGACCATGATTATAACACTAACGACCATGATTATAACAACCACTACTATGATTATACCAACCACGACCATGATTATAACAACCACGACTATGATTATAACAACCACGACCATGATTATAACAACCAAGAATATGATTATAACGACCACGACCATGATTATAGCAATCACGACCATGAATATAACAACCACGACTATGATAATAACAACCAAGACTATGATTATAAGAACCACGACTATGATTATAATAACCACAAACATGATTATAACAACCACGGCCATAATTATAACAACCATGACCATGATTATAACAACCACGAATATGAATATAACAACCATGACCATTATTATAATAACCATGACCATGATTATAACAACCACAAATATTATTATAATAACCGCGACCATGATTATAACACTCACGACCATGACTATAACAACCACGACTGTGATTGTAACAACCACGACTATGATCATAACCACAACTATGATTATAACATTCACGACCATGATTATAACAACCACGACCATGAATATAACAACCACGACCATTATTATAACAACCACGACCATGATTACAACAACCACGACGATGATTACAACAATCACGACTATGATTATATGAACCACGATCATGATTATAAC
>NW_024728673.1:0-36003 GCF_018991925.1 Homarus americanus | reverse complement strand
TAGAAGCATGCATTGCTTCCGGAAAGTAGATATTTCCCATTTTTTATGATACAAATTCTCCTGTTTTGCGTGAAAATCATTTTCGGCAAATTCTATTATCTAACCAACTTTCCGGAAAGTAGATATTTCCCATTTTTACATACAAATTCTCCCGTTTCTATGATAATCTATTTTTCGAAAGTTGTTTATCTTAACCAAACTTCGCGGAAAGTAGATATTTCCCATTTTTATGATACAAATTTCCTGCTTTCTATGATATCTATTTTCGGGCAAATTGGCCATTCAACTAAATCCTTCCCGGAAAGTAGATATTTCCTGGCTTCTTGCTTATTTTGTCAAATTTCCTCTGTTTCTATGATAACTATTTTGGCAATCATGGTTTATCTAACTCAACTCTTTCCCGGAAGTAGATATTTCCATTTTTATGATACAAACTTCCTGTTTTATGATAATCTTTTTCAGGAAAGTTGTTTATCTTAACCAATCTTCGCGGAAAGTAGATATTTCCATTTTTATGATAAAAATTTCCTGTTTTCTAAATATATCCATATTTTCCAAAAATTATTTTAACCAACTTTTCCCGGAAACATATTTCACTTTTTTAAGATACAATTTCTGCTTTAAGATAATCTATTCTGAAAATTTAATTCAACCAACTTTCCAGAAAGATATTTCCCATTTTTATGATACAAATTTCCTTTTATGATAATCTATTTTCGCAAATTTGTTATCTAACCAACTTTCCCGAAAATATTTCCCACATATTATATGACACAAACTGCTCTTTTATGATATCAATTTTCGAAAATCATATCCAACCAACTTTCCCGGAAAGTAGATATTTCAATTTGTGATACACTTCGCTTTATGATAATCCACTTCCAAAATTAGCAATATTTCCAAATTGAAATCAATTCCTGAAAAATCGATAACTACTTTCCCTAAAAAGAAAATTCATCTACTTCGAAAAAGATAAACCAACCCTCCTGAAAGCAGATATCACATTTTTCATGAACAAATTTCCTGCTTCTACGATAATCTATTTCGGAAAGGTTATCTAACCAACTTTGCGAAAGCAGATATTTCATTTTAAGATACAAATTTCCTGTTTTAAGATACTATTTCGGCACTGCTTATCTAACCAACTTTCCCTGAAAGTAGATATTTCCATTTTTTGCGATACAATTTATTTTATGATAACTATTTTCGGTGTTGTTTATCTAACCAACTTTCGCGGAAAGTATATTTCCCATTTTATGATACAAATTTCCTGCTTCTTTATGATAATCTATTTCGGCAAAATTGGTTATCTAACCAACTTTCCCGGAAAGTAGATATTTCATTTTTAAGTATACAATTTGTTTTTATGATAATTTTATTTTTGAAAATTTGGTTATCTAACCAACTTTCCCTATGCAGATATTTCCTATTTTTTATGATACAAATTTCCTTGTTTATGATAATCTATTTTTCGGCAAATTTATTATCGAACCAACTTTCCTGAAAGTATATTTCCATTTTTATGATACAAATTTCCTGTTTTTTGATAATCTATTTTCAAAAATTTGTTATCTTAACCAACTTTTCCCAAGCAGATATTTCCTACTTTTGTGATACAATTTCTGTTTTATGATAATCTATTTCTGCAAATTAGGTAATATTTCAAAATTGAAAATCTATTCCTGAAAAATCGATAATCTACTTCTTCCCATGCAGAAAATTCATCTACTTTTCGGGAAAGTGTAGACAACCAACTTCCCGGAAAGTAGATATTTCCCCATTTTTATGATGTTAAATTTCCTGTTTTCTATGATAATCTATTTTGTTGTTTATCTAACCAACTTTCGCGTGAAAGTAGATATTTCCCATTTTTATGATACAAATTTCTCGTTTTCTATGATATTCATTTTCGGCAAATTTGGTTATCTAACCATTTTTCCTGAAAGTAGATATTTCCCATTTTTATATACAAATTTCCAAGCTTTATGATAATAGAGCTGAAAGTTGTTTATCTTAACCAACTTTCGTAAGTAGATATTTCCCATTTTTATGATGCCAAATTTCCGTTTTCTTATGATATCTATTTTCGGCAATTTGTTATCTAACCAACTTTCCGGAAAAGCAGATATTTCCCATTTTTTATGATACAGCTTCCCGTTTTCTTATGATAACTCATTTTCGGAAAGTTGTTTATCTTAACCAACTTCTGCGAAAGTAGATATTTCCCATTTGTGATACAAATTTCCTGCTTTCTAATTGATCATTTCTTGCAAAATTAGGTATTATTTCAAAAATTCGAAAAATCTATTCCCCTGAAAAAATCGATAATTCACTTTTCCCGAAAAGTAGAAATTATCTACTTTTGTGCAGATAACCAACTTTCCCGAAAAGTAGATATTTCCCATTTTTTATGATACAAATTTCCCGTTTTCTATGATAATCTATTTCCGGCAAATTTGGTTATCTAACCAACTTTCCCGGAAAGTAGATATTTCCCATTTTTTATGATACAAATTTCCCGTTTTCTATGATAATCATTTTTCGGGAAAGTTGGTTATCTAAGAAACTTTCGCGGAAAGTAGATATTTCCAATTTTTTATGATACAAATTTCCCGTTTTCTATGATAATCTATTTTCGGGAAAGTTGTTTATCTAACCAACTTTCGCGGAAAGTAGATATTTCCCATTTTTTATGATACAAATTTCCCGTTTTCTATGATAATCTATTTTCGGGAAAGTTGGTTATCTAAGAAACGTTCGCGGAAAGTAGATATTTCCCATTTTTTATGATACAAATTTCCCGTTTTCTATGATAATCTATTTTCGGCAAATTTGGTTATCTAACCAACTTTCCCGGGCGTCGATATTTCTCATTTTTTATGATACGAATTTCCCGTTTTCTATGATAATCTATTTTCGGGAAAGTTGGTTATCTAAGAAACTTTCAAGTAGATATTTCCCATATTTTATGATACAAATTTCTCGTTTTCTATGATAATATATTTTCGGGAAAGTTGGTTATCTAACCAACTTTCCCGGAAAGTCGATATTTCCCATTTTCTATGATACAAATTTCCCGTTTTCTATGATAATCTATTTTCGGCAAATTTGGTTATCTAACCAACTCTCCCGGAAAGTAGATATTTCCCATTTTTTATGATACAAATTTCCCGTTTCTATGATAATCTACTTCCCAAAATTAGGTAATATTTCCCCGAAAATACGAAAATCTACTTTCCCAAAAAGTCGATAATCTACTTTCCCGAAAATTAGAAAAACTATCTACTTTTCGGGGAAGTATATAACCAACTTTCCCGGAAAGTAGATATTTCCCATTTTTTATGGTACAAATTTCTCGTTTTCTATGATAATCTATTTTCGGGAAAGTTGGTTATCTAACCAACTTTCCCGGAAAGTCGATATTTCCCATTTTTTATGATACAAATCTCCCGTTTTCTATGATAATCTATTTTCGGGAAAATTGGTTATCTAAGAAACTTTCGCGGAAAGTAGATATTTCCCATTTTTTATGATACAAATTTCCCGTTTTCTATGATAATCTATTTTCGGCAAAATTGGTTATCTAACCAACTTTCCCGGAAAGTAGATATTTCCCATTTTTTATGATACAAATTTCCCGTTTTCTATGATAATCTATTTTCAGCAAATTTGGTTATCTAACCAACTTTCCCGGAAAGTAGATATTTCCCATTTTTTATGATACAAATTTCCCGTTTTCTATGATAATCTATTTTCGGGAAAGTTGGTTATCTAAGAAACTTTCGCGGAAAGTAGATATTTCCCATTTTCTATGATACAAATTTCCCGTTTTCTATGATAATCTATTTTCGGCAAATTTGATTATCTAACCAACTTTCCCGGAAAGTCGATATTTCCCATTTTTTATGATACAAACTTCCCGTTTTCTATTATAATCTTTTTTCGGGAAAGTTGGTTATCTAAGAAACTTTCGCGGAAAGTAGATATTTCCCATTTTTTATGATACAAATTTCCCGTTTTCTATGATAATCTATTTTCAGCAAATTTGGTTATCTAACCAACTTTCCCGGAAAGTCGATATTTCCCATTTTTTATGATACAAATTTCCCGTTTTCTATGATAATCTACTTCTGAAAAATAGTAATATTTCCAAAATTGAAAATCTATTCTCTGAAAAATCGATAATTCACTTTCCCGTGAAAAGTAGAAAATCTATCTATTTTCGGAAAGTAGATAACCAACTTTCCCGGAAAGTAGATATTCTATTTTTTATGATACAAATTTCCTGTTTTCTATGATAATCTATTTCGGAAAGTTGTTTATCTAACCAACTTTCGCGGAAAGTAGATATTTCCTATTTTTATGACAATTCTCTGCTTATGATAATCTATTTTCGGCAATTTGTTATCTAACCAACTTTCCCGGAAAGTAGATATTTCCATTTTTAATACAAATTTCGTTTCTATGATATTCATTTCTTTTGTACGGTTATCCAACCAACTTTCCCGGAAAGTAGATATTCCATTTTTGTGATACAAATTTCCTGCTTTTCTATGATAATCTACTTGCAAAATAGGTAATATTTCCCCAAAATTCGAAAATCATTCCCCCGAAAATCGATAATCTACTTTCCGAAAAAAGTAGAAATCTATCTACTTTTCGAAAGTAGATAACCAACTTTCCTGAAAGTAGATATTTCCCATTTTATGATATTTCTCTTTTCTATGATATCTATTTCGAAAGTTGTTTATCTAACCAACCTCGCGAAAGTAGATATTTCCCATTTTTATGATACAAATTTCCTGTTTCTATGATAATTATTTCGGCAAATTTGGTTATCTAACCAACTTTCCCGGAAAGTAGATATTTCCCATTTTTTATGATAGCTTATGATAATTCATTTTCGGAAAAGTTGTTATCTAACCAACTTTTCGCGATATCTCATTTTTTTATGATACAAATTTCCTTTTTCGATAATCTATTTTCGGAAAATTTGGTTATCTAACCAACTTTCCCGGAAAGTAGATATTTCCCATTTTTATGACAATAAATTTCCCGTTTTATACGATATCTATTTCGGCAATTGGTTATCTAACCAACTTTCCCGGAAAGTAGATATTTCCCATTTTTTGATGATACAAACTTCCCGTTTTCTATAATCTTTTCAGAAAGTTGTTTATCTAACCAACTTTCGCGGAAAGTAGATATTTCATTTTTATGATACAAATTTCCCGTTTCTATGATAATCTATTTTCGGCAAATTTGGATATCTAACCAACTTTCCCGGAAAGATATTTCCCATTTTTATGATACAAATCTTGCTTCTATGATAATCTATTTTCAAAAAGCTGTTATCTAACCAACTTTCGCGGAAAAGTAGATATTTCCAATTTTTATGATACCCCATCTTATTTTTCGGCAAATTGAATATCTAACCAACTTTCCCGAAAAGTAGATATTTCCCAATTTTATGATACAAATTTATGATAATCTAATTTTCGAAAATTTGGTTATCCAACCAACTTTCCCAAAAGAGTATTTCCCCATTTTTTGCATACAAATTTCCCGTTTTCTACATACCTACTTCGCAAAAATTAGGTAATATTTCCAAAATTCGAAAAATCAATTCCGAAAAATCGATAATCTACTTTCCCGAAAAGAAAATCTACTCACTTTTTCGGGAAAGTAGATAACCAACTTTCCCAAAGTAGATATTTCCCATTTTTATGATACAAATTTCGTTTTTCTATGATAATCATTTTCGAAAAATGTTTATCTAACAACTTTCGCGGAAAGTAGATATTTCCCATTTTTATGATACAAATTCCTCTGTTTTCAAGAATCTATTTTCAAAATATGTTATCCAACCAACTTCCCGGAAAGCAGATATTTCCCATTTTTACGATACAATTTCCCATTTTCTACGATAATTATTTCGGGAAAGTCGATCTAACCAACTTTCCAAAGTAGATATTTCCCATTTTTATGATACAAATTTCCCCGTTTCTATGATAATCTATTTCGCAAAATTTTTATTCCAAACAACTTTCCAGCAGATATTTCCCATTTTTGCGATACAAATTTCGTTTTACGATACTACTTCGCAAAATTACAAAATTATCCAACCAACTTTCCCGAAAAATAGATAATCCACTTTAAAAGATACAAATCTATTACCTAATTTTCGAAAAATTAGATACAACCAACTTCCCGGAAAGTAGATTTCCCATTTTTAAGAAACAAATTTCCTTTTGATAATCATTTTCGAAAAATCGTTATCTAACCAACTTTCCTGAAAGTAGATATTCTATTTTGTGATACAAATTTCCGTTTTCTAAGATAATCTACTTCGCAAAATTACGTAATATTTCCAAAATTCGAAAATCTATTCCCCCGAAAAAACTGATAATCTACTTTCAAAGTAGAAAAATCTATCTACTCGGAAAGAGAAACAAATTTCCCGGAAAGTAGATATTTCATTTTTATGATACAAATTTCGTTTTATTATAATAATCCATTTTCCTGAAAAGTTGTATATTCCATTTTTATGATACAAATTTCCGTTTCTTATGATAATCCATTTTCGCAAAATTTGCCATCTAACCAACCTTCCCGGAAAAAGATATTTCCAATTTTTATGATACAAATTTCCTGTTTTCATGATAATCATATTTTCTACAAATTTGTTTATCTAACCAACTTTCCCGGAAAGTAGATATTCCCATTTTTTACATACAAATTCATGTTAATCTATTTTCCAAATTTGTTTATTCAAACCAACTTCCCGGAAAGTAGATATTTCCATTTTATGATACAAACTTCCTCCGTTTTCTACATATCTATTTTCGGTGTTGTTTATCTAACCAACTTTCGCGGAAAGTAGAGTATTTCCCATTTTTGTGATACAAATTTCCCGTTTTCTATGAATATCTACTTCGCAAAATTAGTAATATTTCCCTAAAATTCGAAAAATTGTTCCCGAAAAATCGATAATCTACTTCCCGAAAAGTAGAAAATCTATCTACTTTTCGGGAAAAGTATAACCAACCTTCCCGAAAGTAGATATTTCCCCATTTTTTACGATACAAATTTCCCGTTTCTATGATGGGTCTAACCAACTTTCGCGGAAAGTAGAGCTTCCCATTTTTATGATACAAATTTCCGTTTTCTATATATGAAAGCTGGCAAATTTGTTATCTAACCAACTTTCCCGGAAAGTACATTCTACTTTTTATGATACAAATTTCGTTTCTGTTAATCTATTTTCGGGAAAGTTGTTTATCTAACCAACTTTCGCGGAAAGTAGATATTTCCCATTTTTTATGATGTACAAATTTCCCATTTCTATGATATCTATTTTCGGCAAATTTGGTTATTCAACCAACTTTCCTTCCGAAAGTAGATATTTCCATTTTTTATGATACAAATTTCCGTTTTCTGCGATATCTATTTTCGCAATTTAATATCTAACCAACTTTCCCGGAAAGTAGATATTTCCCATTTTAAGATACAGCCTTCCTGTTTGCGATAATCTATTTTCAGGAAAGTTGTTTATCTAACCAACTTCCTCGGAAAGTATATTTCATTTTTTATGATACAAACCCTGTATTCTATGATAATCATTTCGCAAATTGATCTAACCAACCTTTCCCGGAAAGTAGATATTTCCCATTTTTATGATACAAATTTCCGTTTTCTATGATATCTATTTTCGAAAATTTATCCCAACCAACTTTCCGGAAAGTAGATATTTATGGATACGTTTTCTATGATAATACTTCTGCAAAATAGGTAATATTTCCAAAAATTCGAAAATCTATCTCCGAAAAATCGATAATCTACTTTCCCGAAAAGTAGAAAACCATTCTTTTCGAAAGTAGATAACCAACTTTCCCGGAAAGTAGATATTTCCCATTTTTACGATGCCAAATTTCTATGATAAATTTTCGGACAGTTGTTTATCTAACTCAACTTCGCGGAGTAGATATTTCCCATTTTTTACATTACTTCCGTTTTCTATGAAAATCTATATTTTCGGCAAATTTGGATATCTAACCAACTTTCCCGAAAGTAGATATTTCCCATTTTTTATGATACAAATTTCCCGTTTATGATAATCTATTTTCGGAAATTTGGTTATCTAACCAACTTCCGAGTAGATATTTCCCATTTATGATACAAATTTCCCGTTTTCTATGATAATCTATTCAGGAAAAGTTAATATCTAACCAATCCGCTGAAAGCAGATATTTCCATTTTTATGATACAATTTCCCGTTTTTATACATCTATTTTCGGCAATAATGACTCAACCAACTTCTCCGGAAAAGTAGATATTTCCCATTTTTATGATACAAATTTCCCGTTTTCTATGATAACATTTAAAGTTATTATCTAACCAACTGCGGAAACGCAGATATTTCCCCATTTTATGATACAAATTTCCTGTTTATTAATCTATTTTCGCAAATTTAATAATCAAACCAACTTCTCCCGAAAAGCAGATATTTCCCCATTTTTATGATACAAATTTCCCATTTTCTATGATATCTATTTTCGAAAATTTGGTTATCCAAACAACCTTCCCGAAAAGTAGATATTTCCCATTGTGAACAAATTTCCCCCATGATAATCTACTTCGCAAAAATACTCAAAAATTCGAAAATCTATTCCCCGAAAAATCGATAAATCTACCTCCCCTGAAAATCTATCTACTTCGAAGTAGATAACCAACTTTCCAAAGTAGATATTTCCCATTTTTGCGATAATCTATTTTCGGGAAAAGGTTGTTGAGTCTAACCAACTTTCGCGGAAAAGTAGATATTTCCCATTTTTATGATACAGCTTATGATAATTATTTTCGCAAATTTGAGCTATCTAACCAACTTCTTCCTGAAAGTAGATATTCCTATTTTTTATGCATACAAATTTCCCATTTTCTATGATAATCTATTTTCGGAAAATTTGTTATTCAAACAACTTTCCCGGAAAGTAGATATTTCATTTTTTTGTGATAAATTTCGCTTATGATAATCTACTGCAAAATAGTAATATTTCCAAAAATTCGAAAATCTATTCCCGAAAAATCGATACCCACTTTCCCCGAAAAGTAGTATCTTGTTTACTTTCGGGAAAGTAGATAACCAACTCTCCTGAAAGTAGATATTTCCATTTTTATGATGTACCTCTGTTTCTTGGCGATGTCTATTTATGGCAAATTTAACCAACTTCTTTCCCGGAAAGTAGATATTTCCATTTTTTTATGATAAATTTCCCGTTTTCTATGATAACTATTTTCGGGAAAGTTGTTTATCTAACCTCAACTTTCGCGGAAAGTAGATATTTACTTATGATACAAATTTCCGTTTTCTATGATAATTATTTTCGGCAAATTTGGTTATCTAACCAACTTCTTCCCGGAAAGTAGATATTTCCCATTTTTTATGATACAAATTTCCCGCTTTATTGTATCTATTTTCGGCAAAGTATATAACCAACTTTCCGGAAAGTAGATTCCCATTTTTATGATACAAATTTCCCGTTTTATGATAATCTATCGGCGTGTTTATCTAACCAACTTTCAAGGGAAAGTACCCATTTTTGCGATACAAATTTCCCTGTTTACGATAATCATATGCAATTGTTATCTAACCAACTTTCCGGAGTAGATATTTCCATTTTATGATACAAATTTCCCGTTTATGATAATTATTTTCGGAAAGTTGTTTATCAAACCAACTCTTCGCGAAAGTAGATATTTCCATTTTATGATACAAATGTTTATACAATCTATTTCGGCAATTATCTAACCAACTTTCCCGAGCATTTCCCCATTTTATGATACAAATTTCCCGTTTCTATGATAATCAATTTTCGAAAAGTTGTTTTATCTAACCAACCCTCGCGGAAGTGATATTTCCCCATTTTTATGATACAAACTTCCTCGCTTTCTATGATAATTACTTTCGGCAAAATTGCTTACCAACCAACCCTTTCCTGAAAGTGATATTTCCCCATTTTTATGATACAAATTTCCCGTTTTCTATGATAATCTATTTTCGAAAATTTGTTATCTAACCAACTTTCCGGAAAGTAGACATTCATTTTTTGTGATACAAATTTCCGTTTATGATAATCTACTTCGCAAAAATTAGGTATTATTTCCCCAAAATTCGAAAAATCTATCCCCCGAAAAAATCGATAATCTACTCTTCCTGCCGCTGGGAAAGTAGATAACCAACTTTCCTGAAAGTAGATATTTTACTTTTTATGATACAAATTTCCCGTTTATGATAATCTATTTGAAAATGTTATCTAACCAACTTTCGCGGAAAGTAGATATTTCCATTTTTATGATCCAAATTTCCTGTTTTTCTATGATAATCATTTTCGGGCAAATAAGTTATCTAACCACTTTTCCGAAAGTAGATATTTCCATTTTTATGATACAAATTTCCTGTTTTTCATGATAATCTATTTTCGGGAAAGTTGTTTATCTAACCAACTTTCGCGGTATAGATATTTCCCATTTTTAAGCATACAAATTTCCTGCTTTTCTATATAATCTATTGAAAATTGTTATTTCCAACCAACTTTCCCGGAAAGTAGATATTTCCCATTTTTTGCATAAAATTTCCTGCCGGCGATAATCTACTTCGCAAAATTAGGTAATATTTCAAAAATTCGAAAAATCTATTCCCCGAAAAATCGATAATCTACTTCTTCCGAAAGTAGAAAATCTATCTACTTTTCTCGAGAAAAGTAGATAACCAACCGAAAGTGATATTTCCCATTTTTATGGTTCCAAATTTCCCCCGTTTTCTTTTGATAATCTATATTTTGTACTCGTTATCTTTAACCAACTTTCTCCGGAAAGTAGATATTTCCCCATTTTTGTGATACAAATTTCCTCTGCTTTCTATGATAATCTACTTCGCAAAATTAGTAACAGGCCTAAAAATTCGAAAATCTATTCCTGAAATTACATCTACTTTTCCCGAAGTGTAATCTATTTTACTTTTCGGGAAAGTAGATATCCAACTTTCCCGGAAAGTAGATATTTCCCATTTTATGATACAAATTTCCCGTTTTATGATAATCTATTTCGCAAATTTGCTGTCAACCATTTTTCCCGGTGCGATGCTTCCCATTTTTGCGATAAATTTCTCTGTTTTGCGGATAATCTATTTTCGGGAAAGCGATGCCCAACCAACTTTCGCGGGTGCAGATATTTCCCATTTTGGCGATTCAAATTTCCCTGCTTTATGATATCTATTTTCGCGTACTAATATCTAACCATTTTTCCCGGAAAAGATATTTCATTTTTTATGATACAATTTGTTTCTATGATGAGTCTATTTCGGGAAAGTTGTTTATCTAACCAACTTTGCGGAAAGTAGATATTTCCATTTTTTTATGATACAAATTTCCCGTTTTCTATGATAATCATTTTCGGCAAATTTGCTATCTAACCAACTTTCCCGAAAGTAGATATTTTCCCATTTTTTTATGATACAAATTTCCCGTTTCTATGATAATCTATTTTCGGGAAAGTTGTTTATCTAACCAACTGCGGTGCAGATATTTTCCCATTTTTGTGATTCAAATTTCCTGCTTTTCGGCGATATCTATTTCGCAAAATTAGGTAATATTTCCAAAATTCGAAAAATCTATTCTCCCGAAAATCGATAATCACTTTTCCCCGAAAATCTATCTTACTCTTTTCGGGAAAAGCAGATAACCGACTCTTCCCGGAAAGTAGATACTTCCTATTTTGATACAAATTTCCCGTTTTCTATGATGTATCTATTCTCGAAAGTTGTTTATTCTAACCAACTTCGCGGAAAGTAGATATTTCCCATTTTTTATGATACAAATTTCCTTGTTTTTCTATGAAAATTATTTTCGGCAAATTTTGTTATTCTAAACCACCCTTCCCGGAAAGTAGATATTTCCATTTTTTTATGATACAAATTTCCGTTTTCTATGAGCAATTATTTTCGCTCTATATTCAACCACCGCGGAAAGTGATATTTCCCATTTTTTATGATACAAATTTCCTCTGCTTTTCATGATAATCTATTTTCGGCAAGAGTTATCTAACCAACTTTCGCGGAAAGTGATATTTCCCTGCATTTTATGATACAAATTTCCTGCTTTCGATATTTTCGGCAATTTGTTATTCAACCAACTTCCCGAAAGTAGATATTTCCCCATTTTATGATACAAATTTCCCGTTTCTTATGATAATCTATTTCGAAAGCGTTTATCTAACCAACTTTCGCGGAAAGTAGATATTTCCCATTTTTATGATACAAATTTCCGTTTTACCTATTTTCGGCAAATTTGCTAACCAACTTTCCTCGAAAGTAGATATTTCCCATTTTGTATGATGGGCTCAAGCATTATGATATCTATTTTCGGCAATTTATTATCTAACCAACTTTCCCTGAAAGTAGATATTCCATTTTTTATGATAAATTTCCCGTTTTCAAGATATCTATTTTCGGGAAAGTTGTTATCTAACCAACTTTCGCGGAAAGTGATATTTCCATTTTTGATACAAATTTCCGTTTCTTATGATATCTATTTTCGGCAATTTGTTATCTAACCAACTTCGAAAGTAGATATTTCCCATTTTTATACAAATTTCCTCTGTTTCTATGATAATCTATTTCGGAAAGTTATTTGTCTAACCAACTTTCGCGGAAAGTAGATATTTCTCCATTTTATGATACAAATTTCCCTGCTTTTCATGATAATCTATTTTCGGCAAATTTGGTTATCTAACCATTTTTCCCGGAAAGTAGATATTTCCCATTTTTATGATACAAATTTCCTCTGCTTATGATAATTCCATTTTCGGGAAAGTTTATCTAACCAACTTCGCGGAAAGTAGATACTTCCCATTTCATATCAGCCTCTGTTTTCTATGATATCTATTTCTGCTAAATTATCTAACCCACCAACTTCCTAAAGTGATATAGCTTCCCATTTTATGATACAAATTCTCCTCTGTTTTCTTTTGATATCTATTTTGAAAATTTGGTTATCTAACCAACTTTCCCGGAAAGTAGATATTTCCCCATTTTTGTGATACAAATTTCGTTTTCTATGATAATCTACTTCGCAAAATACAGTAATATTTCCCGTACCCGAAAAATCTATTCCCTCGAAAAACGATAATCTACTTTCCTCTAAAAGTAGAAAAATTATTTTACTCTTTTCGGAGTGCTTAGATGTCCCACCTTCCCGGAAAGTATATTTCTCATTTTATGATACAAATTTCATGATAAATTCATTTCGAAAAGATCTAACCAACTTTCGCGGAAAGTAGATATTTCCCCATTTTATGATACAAATTTCCCGTTTCTTCATTTTCGGCAAATTTATTATTCAACCAACTTTTCCCGGAAAGTAGATATTTCCCCATTTTTTATGATACCTCTGCTTTCTATGATAATCTATTTTTGTTGTTGTCTAAATCAACTTTTCGCGGAAAGTAGATATTTCCCATTTTTGTGATACAAATTTCCCGTTTCTATGATAATACTTCTGCAAAATAGTAATATTTCCAAAAATTGTGCAAATCTATTCCCCCGGTAAATTCTGATACCTTACTTTCCTGAAAAAGTAGAAAATGCACTATTTTCGGAAAAGTAGATAACGGAATCTTCCTGGAAAGTAGATATTTCCCATTTTTACGATACAAATTTTGCTTATGATAATTCATTTTCGGGAGATCTAACCAACTTTTCGCGTGAAAGTAGATATTTCATTTTTTATGATGTACAAATTTCGCTTCTATGTAATTATTTTCGGCAAATTTGTTTATCTAACCAACTTCTTCCCGGAAAGTGAGCATTTCCCATTTTTATGATACAAATTTCCTGTTTCTATGATAATCTATTTCGGGAAAGTAACCAACTTTCGCGGAAAGTAACATATTTCCCATTTTATGACAAATTTCCGTTTTCTATGATAATCTATTTTCGGCAATTTGTTATCTAAATCAACTTCTTCCTGAAAGCAGATATTTCCCATTTTTTATGATAAATTTCTCCTGATAATCTATTTTCGGCAACTATCTAACCAACTTCTCTCCTGAAAGTAGATATTTCCCATTTTTTATGATGTAAATTTCCTGTTTTTCTATGATATATTTTCAGGAAAGTTGTTTATCTAACCAACTTTCGCGAAAGTAGATATTTCCATTTTTATGATACAAAATTTCCTGTCAATCTATTTTCGGCAATCTTGGTTATCTAACCAACTTTCCCAGAAAGTAGATATTTCCATTTTATGATACAAATTTCCTGTTTATGATAATCTATTTTCGGAAAGTTGTTTATCTAACCAACTTTCGCGGAAAGTAGATATTTCCATTTGCGATACAAATTTCGTTTCTATGATAAATCTATTTTTCGGCAAATTTGCCATTCCTTAACTATTTTTCCCTCGGAAAGTAGATATTTCCCATTTTTATGATGCCAAATTTCTTCTGCTTATATAATCTATTTCGGAAAGCATTATCGCAACCAACTTTCAAGTATGGTATTATTTCCATTTTTTATGATAAAATTTCGTTTATGACAACCATTTTCGAAAAGTTATTCAACCAACTTTCACGATAGATATTTCCCATTTATGATACAAATTTCCGTTTTCTATGATAATCTACTTCGGTTGTTTATCTAACCAACTTTCGCGAGAGATATTTCATTTTTATGATACAAATTTCCCGTTTTCTATGATAATCTATTTTCGGCAATTTGTTTATCTAACCAACTTTCCCGGAAAGTAGATATTTCATTTTTATGATACAAATTGTTTCTATGATAATCTATTTTCGAAAGTTGTTTATCTAACCAACTTGCGGAAAGTAGATATTTCCCCATTTTTATGAAACAAATTTCCCGTTTTCTATGATATCTATATCGGCAATTGTTATCAACCAATCTTTCCCGGAAAGTAGATATTTCCCATTTTTATGATACAAATTTCGTTTTCTATGATAATCTATTTTCGGAAAATTTGTTATCTAACCAACTTTCCCGGAAAGTAGAATATATTCCCATTTTTGTGATACAAATTTCCGTTTCTATGATAATCTACTGCAAAATTAAATATTTCCCAAAATTCAAAAATCTATTCCTCCGAAAAATCGATAATCTACTTTCCCGAAAGTAAAATCTATCTACTTTTCGGGAAAGTATCCAACTTTCCCGGAAAGTAGATATTTCCCATTTTTTATGATACAAATTTCCCGTTTCTATGATAATCTATTTTCGGGAAAGTTGTTATCTAACCAACCACGGAAAGTAGATATTTCCCATTTTTATGATACAATTTCCTGTTTTCTATGATAATCTATTTTCGGCAAATTTGGTTATCTAACCAACTTCCGGAAAGTAGATATTTCATTTTATGATACAAATTCTCCGTTTTCTATGATATCTATTTTCGAAAGTTGTTTATCTAACCAACTTTCGGAAAGTAGATATTTCCCATTTTTTATGATAAATTTCCGTTTTCTATGATAATCTATTTTCGGCAAATTTGTTATCTAACAAACTTTCCCGAAAGTAGATATTTCCCATTTTTATGATAAATTTCCCGTTTCTATGATAATCCTGGAAAGTTGTTTATCTAACCAACTTTCCCGGAGTAGATATTTCCCATTTTTTATGATACAAATTTCCTCTTTTTTCATGATAATCTTTTTCGGCAAATTTGGTTATCTAACTCAACTTTCTCGGAAAGTAGATATTTCCATTTTATGATACAAATTTATCAAACCAACTTTCTCCGGAAAGTAGATATTTCCCATTTTTGATACAAATTTCCCGTTTCTATGATAATCTACTTGCAAAATTAGGTAATATTTCCCCAAAATTAAATCTATTCCCCGAAAATCGATAATCTACTCCCGAAAAGTAAAAAATCTATTCATTTTCGGGAAAGTAGATAACCAACTTTCCGGAAAGTAGATATTCCCATTTTTATGATACAAATTTCCCGTTTTCTATAGAGATCTGTTTCGGAAAGGTTTATCTTAACCAACTTTTCGCGGCAAGTAGATATCCATTTTATGATACAAATTTGTTTTATGATAATCTACTTTTCCGCAAATTTGTTATTTAACTAATCTTTCCCGGAAAGTAGATATTCCCACTTTATGATACAAATTTCCCGTTTTCATGATAATCTATTTCGGGAAAGTATTTAACCAACTTTGAAAGTAGATATTTCAATTTTTTATGATACAAATTTCCCGTTTTCTATGATAATCTATTTTCGGCAAAATTGGTTATCTAACCAACTTTCCCGGAAAAGTAGATATTTCCCATTTTTTATGATACAATTTTCCTGTTTTCTATGATAATTCATTTTCGGAAAATTTGGTTATCTAACCAACTTTCCTGAAAGTAGATATTTCCCATTTTTGTGATACAAATTTCCTGTTTTCTATGATAATCTATAAAATTAGGCAATATTTCCAAAATTGAAAATCTATTCCCCGAAATCGATAATCTACTTCTAAAAGTAGAAAATCTATCTACTTTTGAGTAGATAACCAACTTTCCGAAAGCAGATATTTCCATTTTTTATGATACAAATTTCCCGTTTCTATGATAATCATTTCGAAAGTTGTTTATCCAACCAACTTTCGCGGAAAGTAGATATTTCCATTTTTTATGATACAAATTTCCTGTTTATGATAATCTATTTTCGGCAAATTTGTTATTCAACCAAATTTCACGGAAAGTAGATATTTCCCCATTTTTATGATACAAATTTCCCGTTTTCTATGATAATCTATTTTCGGGAAAGAGTTTATCTACAACTTCGCGGAAAGTAGATATTTCCATTTTTATGATACAAATTTCCCGTTTTCTATGATAATCTATTGGCAGTTTTCTAACCAACTTTCCCGGAAAGTAGATAGTTCCCCATTTTATGATACAAATTTCCTGTTTTCAGATAATCTATTTTCGGAAAATTTGTTATCTAACCAACTTTCCCGGAAAGTAGATATTTCCCATTTTTGTGATACAAATTTCCCGTTTTCTATGATAATCTACTTCGCAAAATTAGGTAATATTTCCCAAAATTGAAAATCTATTCCCCGAAAAAATCGATAATCTACTCTTTCCCGAAAGTAGATAATCCATTCACTTTTCGAGTGAGACCAACTTTCCCGGAAAGTAGATATTCTTTTTATGATACAAATTTCCCGTTTTCTATGATAATCTATTGAAAGTTGTTTATCAACCAACTTTCGCGGAAAGTAGATATTTCCCAGATACAAATTTCGTTTTCTATGATAATCTATTTTCGGCAAATTTGTTATCGAACCAACTTTCCCGGAAAGTAGATATTTCCTTTTTATGATACCTCCTGTTTCTATGATAATCTATTTTCGGAAAGTTGTTTATCTAACCAACTTTCGCGGAAAGTAGATATTTCCCATTTTTATGATCCAAATCTCTGTTTTCTATGATAATCTATTTCGGAAAATTTGGTTATCTAACCAACTTTCCCGGAAAGTAGATATTTCCCATTTTTGTGATACAAATTCTCCGTTTTCTATGATAATGTACTTCGCAAATTAGGTAATATTTCCCTAAAATCTGAAAACTATTCCCCCGAAAAATCGATATCTACTTTACGAAAAAGTAGAAAATCTATCTACTAAAGTAGATAACCAATCCTTCCCAAAAGTAGATATTTCCCATTTTTATGATACAAATTTCCCGTTTCTATGATAATCTATTTCGGAAAAGTTGTTTATCTAACCAACTTTCGCGAAAGTAGATATTTCCTTTTATGATACAAATTCCGTTTTCTATGATAATCTATTTTCGCAAATTTGTTATCTAACCAACTTTCCGGAAAGTAGATATTTCCATTTTTATGATACAAATTTCTGCTTTCTATGATAATCCATTGGGAAAGTATTTAACTAACCAAGCAGTAGATATTTCCATTTTATGATACAAATTTCCGTTTTCTATGATAATCTATTTTCGGCAAATTAAGTCTAACCAACTTTCCGAAAAGTAGATATTCCATTTATATTAAATTTCGTTTTCTATGATAATTCATTTTCGGAAAGTTGTTATCTAACCAACTTTCCCGGAAAATAGATATTTCCCATTTTTATGATACAAATTTCCTGTTTTCTATGATAATCTATTTTCGGCAAATTTTTTATCTAACAACCTTCCGGAAAGATATTTCCATTTTTATGATACAAATTTCCCGTTTTCTATGATAACTATTTTCGGAAAATTTGTTATCTAACCAACCTTTATAGATATTTCCATTTTTGTGATACAAATTTCTGTTTTCGATAATCTACGCAAAATTAGGTAATATTTCCCCAAAATTGAAAATCTATTCCCCGAAAAATCGATAATCTACTTCCGAAAAGTAGAAAATCTATCTACTTTTCGGAAAAGTAGATAACCAACTTTCCCGGAAATAGATATTTCATTTTTTATGATACAAATTTCTCCCGTTTTCTATGATAATCTATTTCGAAAGTTGTTTAACCAACTTCGCGGAAAGTAGATATTTCCATTTTTATGATACAAATTCTCCGTTTTGATATCTATTTTCGGCAAATTTGTTATCTAACCAACTTTCCCGAAAGTAGATATTTTCATTTTTATGATACAAATTTCCGTTTTCTATGATAATCATATTTTCGGAAAGTTGTTATCTAAACCAACTTTGAAAAGTAGATATTTCCATTTTTTTAGATACAAATTTGTTTTATGATAATCAATTTCGGCAAATTTGGTTATCCAACCAACTTTCCGGAAAGTAGATATTTCCCATTTTTATGATACAAATTTGTTTTCATAATCTACTTTTGTTACATCTAACCAACTTCGCGGAAAGTAGATATTTCCTATTTTTATGATACAAATTTCCCGTTTTCTATGATATCTATTTCGGAAAATTTGTTATCTAACCAACTTCTCTGAAAGTAGATATTTCCCATTTTTATGATACAAATTTCTGTTTTCTATGATAATCCATTTTCGAAAATTTGTTTATCTAAACTATAAGTAGATATTATTCCAATTTTTGCATACAAATTTCCTGTTTTCTATGATAATTCACTTCGCAAAAATTATTAATATTTCCCGGAAATTCGAGTAGACTATTTCCCAATATCGATAATCTACTTTCCTGAAATTAGATAATAATCACTTTGAAATTAGATAATCTAAAACTTTCTGATATACATTTCAATTTTTATGATACAAATTTCCTTTTTCATGATAATCTATTTTCGGGAAAGTTGTTTATCTAACCAACTTTCCCGGAAAGTAGATATTTCCCATTTTTATGATACAAATTCTCCCTTTTCTATGATAATCTATTTTCGGGAAAGTTGTTTATCTAACCAACTTTCCCGGAAAGTATATTTCCATTTTTATGCATACAAATTTCCTGTTTCTATGATAATCTATTTTCAAAATTGGTTATCTAAATCCAACCTTCTGAAAGTAGATATTTCCATTTTTCAGACAAATTCTCATTATATAATCTACTTCCCAAATTAGGTAATATTTCCAAATTCGAAAATCTATTCCCCGAAAAATCGATAATCTACTTGAAAGTAGAAAATTTATTTCCACTTTTCGAGTAGATAACCAACCTCGGAAAGTAGATATTTCCCATTTTTATGATACAATTTCCGTTTTCTATGATAATATATTTCAGTAATGTTATCTAACCAACTTTCCCGAAAGCAGATATTTCCATTTTTTATGATACAAATTTCCTGTTTTTATGATAATCTATTTTCGAAATTTGGTTATCAAATCAACTTTCGCGGGAAAGCAGATATTTCATTTTTTATGACAAATTTCCCCGTTTTTATGATACTGGCAAATTTGTTTATTCTAACCTAACTTTCCCGGAAAGTATATTTCCTATTATACAAAATTCGTTTCTATGATAATCTGTCGCGGAAAATTTGTTTATCTAACCAACTTTAAAGTAGATATTTCCATTTTTAGATACAAATTTCCGTTTTATGATAATCTATTTCGGGAAATTTGTTTATCTAACCAACTTTCCTGCGAAAGTAGATATTTCCCATTTTTATGATACAAATTTCCTGTTTTCTATGATAATCTACTTGCAAAATAGGTAATATTTCCAAAATTCGCTATTCCCGAAAAGTAAATCGATAATTCATTTCTTTCATGATAAAGTAGCACCCATTAACTTTTCAAAGTAGATAACCAACTTTCCTAGTAGATATTTCATTTTTTATGATACAAATTTCCCTTTTCATGATAATCTACGAAATTTGATTATCTAACCAACTTTCGCGGAAAGTAGATATTTCCCATTTTTTATGATACAAATTTCCGTTTTATGATAGAATTCTACTTTGAAAATTTGGTTATCTAACCAACTTTCCCAGAAAGTAGATATTTCCCATTTTTATGATACAAATTTCTGTTTTTCTATGATAATCTTATCGGAAAAGTTGTTTATTCAACCAACTTCTCGGAAAGTAGATATTTCCTATTTTATGGATACAAATTTCCCGTTTTCTATGATAATCTATTTTGGCAAATTTATTATCTAACCAACTTTCCTGGTAGATATTTCCCATTTTTTATGATACAAATTTCTGTTTTCTATGATAATCTATTTTCGAAAATTTGTTATCCAACCAACTTTCCCGGAAAGTAGAGATATTTCCCATTTTTGTATACAAATTTCCGTTTTCTATGATAATCTACTTCTGCAAAATTAGGTAATATTTCCAAAATTCGGAAAATCTTCCCTGAAAAATCGATAATCTACTTTCCCAAAAAGTAGAAATCTATCTACTTTTCGAAAGTAGATAACCAACTTCTGGAAAGTAGATATTTCCCATTTTTATGATACAAATTTTCATGATAATCTATTTTCGGAAACTTGTTATCTAACCAACTTTCGCGAAGTAGATATTTCTATTTTTATGATACAAATTTCTTTTTTATGATAATCTATTTTCGGCAAATTTGGTTATCTAACCAACTTTCCCGGAAAGTAGATATTTCCCATTTTTATGATACAAATTCCCCCATTTTCTATGATAATCTATTTTCGAAATTTGTTTATCCAACCAACTTTCCCGGTGATATTTCCCATTTTTTGTGAACAAAATTTCCCGTTTTCATGATAATCTATTCTCAAAATTTGTTATTTAACCAACTTCTCCTGAAAGAAGATATTTCTATTTTTATGATACAATTTCTTTTTATGATATCTATTTTGGAAAATTTATTATTCCAACCAACTTCTGAAAGTAGATATTTACCATTTTTTATGATACAAATTTCATTTAAAATCTACTGCAAAATATAATATTTCCAAAATTAAAACATTCTAAAAATCATAACCAACTTTCCCGAAAAGTAGAAAACTATCTACAACCCATTTTTATGATACAAATTCCTCTTTTCTATGATAATCTATTTTCGTTAAATTTATCTAAACCAACTGCGGAAAGTAGATATTTCATTTTTTACGATACAATTTCCTGCTTTCATGACACCCATTTTCGGCAATTTTTCATCAACCAACTTTCCCTAAAAGTAGATATTTCCATTTTATGATACAAATCCGTTTTCTATGATAATCTATTTCGAAAGTTATTTATCTAACCAACTTTCGCGGGAAAGTAGATATTTCCCATTTTATGATACAAATTTCGTTTTCGATAATTCATTTTCAGGCAAATTTGGTTATCTAACCAACTTTCCGGAAAGTAGATATTTCCCATTTTTATGATACAAATTTCCTGTTTTATGATATATTTTCGAAAAATTTGGTTATCTAACCAACTTTCCCGGAAAGTAGATATTTCCCATTTTTTGTGATACAAATTTCTGTTTTCTATGATAATCTACTTCCTGCAAAATTAGGTAATATTTCCCAAAATTCGAAAAATCTATTCCCCGAAAATCGATAATCTACTTTCCGAAAAAGTAGAAATCTATCCACTTCGGGAAAGTAGATAACCAACTTTCCCGGAAAGTTGATATTTCCCATTTTTATGATACAAATTTCCTCGTTTTCTATGATAATCCATTTTCGGGAAAGTTGTTTATCTAACCAACTTTTGCGAGATATTTCCCATTTTTATGATACAAATTTCCTGTTTTCATGATAATTATTTCGGCAAATTTGTTATCTAACCAACTTTCCCGAAAGTAGATATTTCCCATTTTTATGATACAAATTTCCTCGTTTTCTATGATAATCTATTGAAAGTTGTTTATTCAAACCAACTTTCGCGGAAAGTAGATATTTCCCATTTTTTATGAGATACATCTCTGTTTTCATGATATCTATTTTCGGCAAATTTGGTTATCTGAACCAACTTTCCCGGAAAGTAGATATTTCATTTTTATGATACAAATTTCCGTTCTTTCTATGATAATCTATTTCGAAAATTTGGTTATTCAACCAACTTCCGAAAGCAGATATTTCCCATTTTTGTGATACAAATTTCCTGTTTCTATGATAATCTACTTTCGCAAAAATTAGGTAATATTTCCCTGAAAGTAGATATTTCCCAATGATACAAATTTCCTGTGATAATCTATTTTCGGAAAGTAGTAATCTAACCAACTTTCCGGAAAGTAGATATTTCCATTTTATATACAAATTTGTTTCTATGATATCTATTTTCGGCAAAAATCTAACCAACTTTCCCGGAAAGTAGATATTTCCAATTTTTATGATACAAATTTCCTGTTTTCTATGATAATCTATTTTCGGAAAGTTGTTTATCTAACCAACTTCGCGGAAAGTAGATATTTCCATTTTTATGATACAATTTCCTGCTTTTATGATATCTATTTTCGGCAAATTTGGTTATCTAACCAACTTTCCTGGAAAGTAGAATATTTCCATTTTTATGATACAAATTTCCCTGTTTTCTATGATAATCTATTTCGGCAAAATTTGGTTATCTAACCAACTTTCCTGAAAGTAGATATTTCCCATTTTTATGATACAAATTTCCGTTTTCTATGATAATCATTTTCGAAATAAATATCAACCAACTTTCGAAAGAAGATATTTCATTTTTATGATACAATTTCCCGAGTCTATGATAATCTATTTCGCAAATTTGGTTATCTAACCAACTTTCCCGGAAAGTAGATATTTCTATTTTTATGATACAAATTTCCTGTTTTCTATGATAATCTATTTTCGGAAAGTTGTTTATCTAACCAACTTTCGCGAAAGTAGATATTTCCCATTTTTATGATACAAATTTCCTGTTTTCATGATATCTATTTTCGGCAAATTTGGTTATCTAACCAACTTTCCAGTAGATATTTCCCATTTTTATGATACAAATTTCCGTTTCTATGATAATCTATTTTGTTGTTTATCTAACCAACTTTCGCGGAAAGTAGAATTTCCATTTTTATGATAAATTTCCTGTTTTCTATGATAATCCATTTTCGAAAATTTGGTTATTCTAACCAACTTTCCGGAAAGTAGATATTTCCTTTTTTTATGATACAAATTTCCTGCTTCTATGATAATCTATTTTCGCGAAAGTTGTTTATCTAACCAACTTTCGCGGAAAGTAGATATTTCCAATTTTTATGATAAATTTCCTTATGATAATCTATTTTCGGCAATTGGTTATCTAACCAACTTTCCGGAAAGTAGATATTTCCCATTTTTATGATACAAATTTCCTGTTTTATGATAATCTATTTTCGAAAGTTGATTATCTAACCAACTTTCGCGGAAAGTAGATATTTCTATTTTTATGATACAAATTTCCGTTTTATGATAATCTATTTCGGCAATTTGCTATCTAACCAACTTCCGGAAAGTAGATATTTCTAGATAAATTTCGTTTTCTATGATAATCTATTTTCGGGAAAGTTGTTATCTAACCAACTTTCGAAAGTAGATATTTCCCATTTTTATGATACAAATTTCTTTTCATGATATCTATTTCGGCAAATTTGTTATCTAACCAACTTTCTTCCCTGAAAGTAGATATTTCCCATTTTTATGATACAATTTCCGTTTTCTATGATAATTCCATTTTCGGAAAGTTGTTTATCTAACCAACTTCGCGGAAAGTAGATATTTCCATTTTTATGATACAAATTTCCTGTTTTCTATGATATCTATTTTCGGCAAATTTGGTTATCTAAACCAACTTTCCCGGAAAGTAGATATTTCCCATTTTTATGATACAATTTCCTGTTTTCATGATAATCTATTTCGGAAATTGTTATCTAACCAACTTTCCGGAAAGTAGATATTTCATTTTTATGATACAAATTTCCCGTTTTCTATGATAATCTACCAAAATTTGTTATATAACTAACTTTCCGGAAAGTAGATATTTCCCATTTTTATGATACAAATTTCCCGTTTTCTATGATAATCTATTTTCGAAAAATTGGTTATCTAACCAACTTTCCGGAAAGTAGATATTTCCCATTTTTATGATACAAATTTCCTGTTTTCTATGATAATCTATTTTCGCAAATTTGGTTATCTAACCAACTTTCCCGGAAAGTAGATATTTCCATTTTTATGATACAATTTCCCGTTTTCTATGATAATCTATTTTCGGAAAGAGTTTATCTAACCAACTTTCGCGGAAAGTAGATATTTCCATTTTATGATACAAATTTCCTTTTTCATGATAATCTATTTTTGCAAATTTGTTATCTAACCAACTTTCCCGGAAAGTAGATATTTCCCATTTTTATGATACAAATCTGCTTTTCTATGATTATCTATTGGAAAGTTGTTTATCTAACCAACTTTCGCGGAAAGTAGATATTTCCCATTTTTATGATACAAATTTCCTGTTTTATGATAATCTATTTTCGGCAAATTTGTTATCTAACCAACTTTCCCGGAAAGTAGATATTTCCATTTTTATGATACTTCCGTTTCTATGATAATCTATTGGAAAGTTGTTTATCTAACCAACTTTCGCGGAAAGTAGATATTTCCCATTTTTATGATACAAATTTCGTTTCTATGATATCTATTTTCGGCAAATTTGGTTATCTAACCAACTTTCTGAAAGTAGATATTTCCCATTTTTATGATACAAATTTCCCGTTTTCTATGATAATCTATTTTCGGAAAGTTATCTAACCAACTTTCCCGGAAAGTAGATATTTCATTTTTTATGATAATTTCTGTTTCTATGATAATCTATTTCCGCCAAATTTGGTTATTAAACCAACTTTCCCGAAAAGTGATATTTCATTTTTATGATACAAATTTCCTGTTTTGATAACTATTTTCGGGAAATTTGTTATCTAACCAACTTTCCCGGAAAGTAGATATTTCCCATTTTTATGATACAAATTTCCTGTTTTCTATGATAATCTATTTCGGGAAAGTTGTTATCAAACCAACTTTCCCGGAAAGTAGATATTTCCCATTTTTTATGACAAATTTCCTGTTTTCTATGATATCTATTTTCGGCAAAGTTGTTATCTAACCAACTTTCGGAAAGTAGATATTTCCATTTTTATGATACAAATTTCTGTTTCTATGATAATTAATTTCGGCAATTTGGTTATCTAACCAACTTTCCCGAAAGTAGATATTTCCCATTTTTATGATACAAATTTCCTGTTTTCAGATAATCTATTTTCGGAAAGTTGTTTATCTAACTAACTTTCGCGGGAAAGTAGATATTTCCCATTTTTATGATACAAATTCGTTTTATGATATCTATTTCCGGCAAATTTGGTTATCTAACCAACTTTCCGGAAAGTAGATATTTCCCATTTTTATGATACAAATTTCCTGTTTTCTATGATAATCTATTTTCGGAAAATTTGGTTATCTAACCAACTTTCCCGGAAAGTAGATATTTCCCATTTTGTGATACTTCCTGTTTTCTATGATAATCTACTTTCGCAAAATTAGGTAATATTTCCCAAAATTCGAAAATCTATTCCCGAAAATCGATAATCTACTTTCCCGAAAGTAGAAAATTCACTTTTCGGAAAGTAGATAACCAACTTTCCCGGAAAGTAGATATTTCATTTTTATGATACAAATTTCTGTTTTCTATGATAATCTATTTTCGGGAAAGTTTTTATCTAACCAACTTTCGCGGAAAGTAGATATTTCCCATTTTTATGATACAAATTTCCTGTTTTCTATGATAATCATTTTCGGCAAATTTGTTATCTAACCAACTTTCCCTGAAAGTAGATATTTCCCATTTTTATGATACAAATTTCTGTTTTCTATGATAATCTATTTTCAGAAAGTTGTTTATCTAACCAACTTTCGCGAAAGTAGATATTTCCCATTTTTATGATACAAATTTCCTGTTTTATGATATCTATTTTCGGCAAAATTTTGGTTATCTAACCAACTTTCCCGGAAAGTAGATATTTCCATTTTTATGATACAATTTCCTGTTTTTACGATAATCTATTTTCGGGAAAGTTGTTTATCTAACCAACTTTCGCGGAAAGTAGATATTTCCCATTTTTATGATACAAATTTCTGTTTTATGATATCTATTTTCGGCAAATTTGGTTATCTAACCAACTTTTCCCGGAAAGTAGATATTTCCCATTTTTTATGATACAAATTTCCTGTTTTCTATGATAATCTATTTTCGGGAAAGTTGTTTATCTAACCAACTTCGCGGAAAGTAGATATTTCCATTTTTTATGATACAAATTTCCTGTTTTCATGATATCTATTTTCGGCAAATTGGTTATCTAACCAACTTTCCCGGAAAGTAGATATTTCCCATTTTATGATACAAATTTCCTGTTTCTATGATAATCTATTTTCGAAAGTTGTTTATCTAACCAACTTTCGCGGAAAGTAGATATTTCCCATTTTTATGATACAAATTTCCTGTTTTCTATGATATCATTTCGGCAAATTTGGTTATCTAACCAACTTTCCCGGAAAGTAGATATTTCCCACTTTTTTGTGATACAAATTTCCCGTTTTCTATGATAATCTACTTCGCAAAATTAGTAATATTTCCCCGAAATTGAAAAATCTATTCCCGAAAAATCGATAATCTACTTTCCTGAAAAGTAGAAAATCTATCTACTTTTCGGGAAAGTAGATAACCAACTTTCCCGGAAAGTAGATATTTCCAATTTTATGATACAAATTTCCTGTTTTCTATGATATCTTTTTCGGCAAATTTGGTTATCTAACCAACTTTCCCGGAAAGTAGATATTTCCCACTTTTTATGATACAAATTTCCCGTTTTCTATGATAATCTATTTTCAGGAAAGGTGTTTATCTAACCAACTTTCGCGGAAAGTAGATATTTCCCATTTTTATGATACAAATTTCTGTTTTCTATGATAATCTATTTTCAAATTTGGTTATCTAACCAACTTTCCCGGAAAGTAGATATTTCCCATTTATGATACAAATTTCCTGTTTTCTATGATAATCTATTTTCGCAAATTTGGTTATCTAACCAACTTTCCCGGAAAGTAGATATTTCCCATTTTTATGATACAAATTTCCTGTTTCTATGATAATCTATTTTCGAAAGTTGTTTATCTAACCAACTTTCGCGGAAAGTAGATATTTCCCATTTTATGATACAAATTTCCTGCTTATGATAATCTATTTTCGGCAAATTTGGTTATCTAACCAACTTTCCCGGAAAGTAGATATTTCATTTTGTGATACAAATTTCCCGTTTCTATGATAATCTACTACAAAATTAGGTAATATTTCGAAATTGAAAATCTATTCCCCGAAAAATCGATAATCTACTTCTGAAAAGTAAAATCTATCTACTTTTCGGGAAAGTAGATAAACCAACTTTCCCGGAAAGTAGATATTTCCCATTTTTATGATAAATTTCCTGTTTATGATAATCTATTTTCGGCAAATTTGGTTATCTAACCAACTTTCCCGGAAAGTAGATATTTCCCATTTTTTATGATACAATTTCTCGTTTTCTATGATAATCTATTTTAGCAAATTTGGTTATCTAAACCAACTTTCCCGGAAAGTAGATATTTCCCATTTTTATGATACAAATTTCCTGTTTTCTATGATATTCATTTTCGGAAAATTTGGTTATCTAACCAACTTTCCCGGAAAGTAGATATTTCCCATTTTTTATGATACAAATTTCGTTTTCACGATAATCTATTTTCGGAGTTGTTTATCTAACCAACTTTCGCGGAAAGTATATATTTCCCATTTTTATGATACAAATTTCCCGTTTTCTATGATATCTATTTTCGGCAAATTTGGTTATTCAACCAACTTTCCCGGAAAGTAGATATTTCCCATTTTTTTATGATACAAATTTCTGTTTCTATGATAATCTATTTTCGGAGTTGTTATCTAACCAACTTTCGCGGAAAGTAGATATTTCATTTTTATGATACAAATTTCCTGTTTTCTATGATATAATCTATTTTCGCAAATTTGGTTATCTAACCAACTTTCCCGGAAAGTAGATATTTCCACTTTTTATGATACAAATTTCCTCTGTTTTATGATAATCTATTTCGGCAATTTGGTTATCTAACCAACTTTCCCGGAAAGTAGATATTTCCCACTTTTTATGATACAAATTTCCTGTTTTCGATAATCTATTTTCAGAAAGGTGTTTATCTAACCAACTTACGCGGAAAGTAGATATTTCCCATTTTATGATACAAATTTCCCGTTTCTATGATAATTTATTTTCGGCAAATTTGTTATCTAACCAACTTTCCGGAAAGTATATTTCCCATTTTTGTGATACAAATTTCCGTTTTCTATGATAATCTACCGCAAAATTAGGTAATATTTCCCAAATTCGAAAATCTATTCCCCGAAAATCGATAATCTACTTTCCGAAAAGTAGAAAATCTATCTACTTTTCGGGAAAGTAGATAACCAACTTTCGCGGAAAGTAGATATTTCCCATTTTTATGATACAAATTTCCTGTTTCTATGATATCTATTTTCGGCAAATTTGGTTATTTAACCAACTTTCCCGAAAGTAGATATTTCCCATTTTTATGATACAAATTTCCCGTTTTCTATGATATTCATTTTCGGCAAATTTTGCTTATCTAACCAACTTTCCCGGAAAGTAGATATTTCCCATTTTTATGATACAAATTTCCTGTTTCTATGATAATCTATTTCGGAAAGTTGTTTATCTAACCCAACTTTCGCGGAAAGTAGATATTTCCATTTTTATGACAAATTTCCTGTTTTATGATATCTATTTTCGGTAAATTTATTATCTAACCAACTTTCCCGGAAAGTAGATATTTCCACTTTTTTATGATACAAATTTCCCGTTTTCTATGATAATCTATTTTCAGGAAAGGTGTTTATCTAACCAACTTTCATGCGAAAGTAGATATTTCCCATTTTTATGATACAAATTTCCTGTTTTCTATGATATCTATTTTCGGCAAATTTGGTTATCTAACCAACTCTCCTGGAAAGTAGATATTTCCCACTTTTTATGATACAAATTTCCTGTTTTCTATGATATCTATTTCAGGAAAGTTGTTTATCTAACCAATTCCGGAAAGTAGATATTTCCCATTTTTTATGATAATGTTTTCTATGATATTCATTTTCGGCAAATTTAATCATTCAAACCAACTTCTTCCTGAAAGTAGATATTTCCCATTTTGTGATACAAATTTCCTGTTTTATGATAATCTATTTTAGTAATTATCTAACTAACTTTCCCGAAAAATCGATAAATCCATTTTGAAAGATACAATATCTATTTTTTCAGAAATTCATTCTCGTTATTCAAACCAACTTTCCCGGAAAGTAGATATTTCCATTTTTATGATACAAATTTCCTGTTTTTCATGATAATCTATTTTCGAAAGTTTATTCATCCACTTTGGAAAGTAGATATTTCCCATTTTTATGATACAAATTTCCTGTTTTCTATGATAATCTATTTTTCGAGAAATTTGGTCTAACCAACTTTCCCGAAAGTAGATATTTCCCATTTTATGATACAAATTTCCTGTTTTCATGATAACTATTTTCGGTAAATTTGGTTATCTAACCAACTTTCCTGAAAGGTATATATTTCCCATTTTTGTGATACAAATCTCTGTTTTTGATAATCTATTTTGTTGTTATCTAACCAACTTTCCGGAAAGTAGATATTTCTATTTTTGTGATACAAATTTCCTGTTTTATGATATTTACGGCAATTTGTTATTTAACCAACTTCGAAAGTAGATATTTCCCATTTTTTATGATACAAATTTCTGTTTTATGATAATCTATTTTCGGAAAATTTGGTTATCTAACCAACTTTCCCGGAAAGTAGATATTTCCCATTTTGTATGATACAAATTTCCCGTTTTCTATGATAATCTACTTCGCAAAATTAGGTAATATTTCCCCCAAAATTGGAAAATCTACTTCCCCGAAAAGTCGATAATCTACTTTCCCGAAAAGTAGAAAATCTATCTACTTTTCGGGAAAGTAGATAACCAACTTTCCCGGAAAGTAGATATTTCCCATTTTTTATGATACAAATTTCCCGTTTTCTATGTTAATCTTTTTTCGGGAAAGTTGGTTATCTAAGAAACTTTCGCGGAAAGTAGATATTTCCCATTTTTTATGATACAAATTTCCTGTTTTCTATGATAATCTATTTCCGGCAAATTTGGTTATCTAACCAACTTTCCCGGAAAGCAGATATTTCCCATTTTTTATGATACAAATTTCCCGTTTTCTATGATATTCACGCAATTTGCTATTCAACCAACTTTCCCGGAAAGTAGATATTTCCCATTTTTTATGATACAAATTTCCCGTTTTCTATGATAATCTATTTTCGGGAAAGTTGGTTATCTAACCAACTTTCCCGGAGAGCAGATATTTCCCATTTTTTATGATACAAATTTCCCGTTTTCTATGATAATCTGTTTTCGGCAATTTTGGTTATCTAACCAACTTTCCCGGAAAGTAGATATTTCCCATTTTTATGATACAAATTTCCCGTTTTCTATGATAATCTATTTTCGGCAAATTTGGTTATCTAACCAACTTTCCCCGAAAGTAGATATTTCCCATTTTTATGATACAAATTTCCCGTTTTCTATGATAATCTATTTTCGGGAAAGTTGTTTATCTAACCAACTTTCGCGGAAAGTAGATATTTCCCATTTTTATGATACAAATTTCCCGTTTTCTATGATAATCTATTTTCGGCAAATTTGGTTATCTAACCAACTTTCCCGGAAAGTAGATATTTCCCATTTTTGGTGATAATAAATTTCATTTTCTATGATATTCAATTTCGAAAGTTGGTTATCTAAGAAACTTTCGCGGAAAGTCGATATTTCCCATTTTTACATATAAATTTCTCCTGTTTTCTGATATTCATTTTCGGCAATTTGGGTTATTCAACCAACTTTCCTGAAAGTAGATATTTCCATTTTTGCGATACAAATTTCCCGTTTTCTATGATAATCTATTTTCGGGAAAGTTGGTTATCTAAGAAACTTTCCCGGAAAGTCGATATTTCCCATTTTTTATGATACAAATTTCCCGTTTTCTATGATAATCAATTTTTGGGAAAGTTGGTTATCTAAGAAACTTTCGCGGAAAGTAGATATTTCCCATTTTTTATGATACAAATTTCCCGTTTTCTATGATAATCTATTTTCGGGAAAGTTGGTTATTTAAGAAACTTTCGCGGAAAGTAGATATTTCCCATTTTTTATGATACAAATTTCCCGTTTTTTATGATAATCTATTTTCGTCAAATTTGGTTATCTAACCAACTTTCCCGGAAAGTCGATATTTCCCATTTTTTATGATACAAATTTCCCGTTTTCTATGATAATCTATTTTCGGCAAATTTGGTAATCTAACTAACTTTCCCGGAAAGTAGATATTTCCCATTTTTTATGATACAAATTTCCCGTTTTCTATGATAATCTATTTTCGGCAAATTTCGTTATCTAACCAACTTTCCCGGAAAGTAGATATTTCCCATTTTTTATGATACAAATTTCTCGTTTTCTATGATAATCTATTTTCGGGAAAGTTGGTTATCTAACCAACTTTCCCGGAAAGTCGATATTTCCCATTTTTTATGATACAAATTTCCCGTTTTCTATGATAATCTATTTTCGTGAAAGTTGGTTATCTAAGAAACTCTCGCGGAAAGTAGATATTTCCCATTTTTTATGATACAAATTTCCCGTTTTCTATGATAATCTATTTTCGGGAAATTTGGTTATCTAACCAACTTTCCCGGAAAGTAGATATTTCCCATTTTTTATGATACAAATTTCCCGTTTTCTATGATAATCTATTTTCGGCAAATTTGGTAATCTAACCAACTTTCCCGGAAAGTAGATATTTCCCATTTTTTATGATACAAATTTCCCGTTTTCTACGATAATTCAATTTCGAAAGCATTAAACTAACCTTCGCAAAAGTAATATTTCCCATTTTTATGACAAATTTCTGCTTCTACGATAACCGCTGGCAATTTGTTATCTAACCAACTCTTTCCTGGAAAGTAGATATTTCCCATTTTTATGATACAAATTCCTGCTTTTATGATAATCATTTCGGGAAAAGTTGTTTTATCTAACCAACTTTCGCGGAAAGTAGATATTTCCCATTTTTATGATACAAATTTCCTGTTTTCTATGATAACTACTTTCGCCCACAACCAACCCCAAAACATATACAAATTCTGTTTCAAAATTCAACCAACCACTTTCCCGGAAAGTAGATATTTCCCATTTTATGATACAATTGTTTTCATGATAATCTAATTTCGGCAAATTTACCTATCTAAACCAACTTTCGCGAAAAGTGATATTTCATTTTATGATAAATTCCGCTTTTATGATAATTCCATTACAATTTATATCTTAACCAACTTCCGAAAAAGCAGATATTTCCAATTTTTATGATAAATTTCCCTTTTCTACGATATCTATTTTCGGTTTGTTTATCTAACCAACTTTCCCGAAAGTATATATTTCCCATTTTTATGATACAAATTTTCCGTTATCTATGATAATCTACTTCGCAAATTAGTTATCTAACCAAAAATTCTGAAAAATCTATTCCAAAAATGATAAATCTACTTTTTGAGAAAATCTATTTACGGAAAGTAGACTAACCAACTTCGCTAGCAGATATTTCCCATATTTTATGATACAAATTTCCCGTTTTCTATGATATCTATAATTATCGCGAACTAAACTTCCAAGTGATATTTCCCATTTTATGATACAAATTTCTGTTTTCTATGATAACCTATTTCGAAATTTGTTATCTAACCAACTTTCCCGGCAAAGTAGATATTTTATGATACAAATTCCCAGTTTTCTATGATAATCTATTTTCGAAAATTTGTTTATCCAACCAACTTTCCCGAAAGTAATATTTCCAATTTTTATGATACAAATTTCCCGTTTCTATGATAATTATTTTCGAAAATTTGGCCATCTAACCAACTTTTGAAAGTAGATATTTCCATTTTTATGATACACTTCGTTTTCCGTGATAACTATTTTCGGAAACGACCTAACCAACTTTCCCGAAAAGTAGATATTTCCCATTTTTGTAGATACAAATTTCCCGTTTTATGACAATCTACTTCGCAAAATTAGGTAATATTTCCAAAATTCGAAAAATCTATCCCCCGAAAAAATCGATAATCTACTTTCCCTAAAGCAGAAAATCTATCTACTTTCTAAGTAAGATAAACAACTTTCCCGGAAAGTAGATATTTCCCATTTTTTACGATACAAATTTCCTCTTTTCTTTGATAATCTATTTTCGGAAAGTTGTTTATCTAACCAACTTCTGTGAAGAAGATATTTCCCATTTTTATGATACAAATTCTCCTGCTTTTATGATATCCATTTTCAAGCAAATTTAGTTATCCAACCAACTTTCCTGAAAAGCAGATATTTTATGATACAATTTTTCATGATAATCTATTTTCGAAAGTTGTTTATCTAACCAACTTCGCGGAAAGTAGATATTCCCTTTTATGATACAAATTCTGTTTATGATAACTTTTCGCAAAATTGTTATCTAACCAACCTCGCGGAAAGTAGATATTTCCAGCTTTATGATAATAGCCTTCAAAAGTTTTAGATAATCTATTTTCGGCAATTGTTAGTTTAACCAACTCTTCCCGGAAAGTATATTCCCATTTTATGATAAATTTCTGCTTCTTTGATATCTTTTTCGGGAAAGTTGTTTATCTAACCAACTTTGCGGAAAGTATATATTTCCCATTTTTTATGATACAAATTTCCTGTTATCTATGATATCTATTTTGGCAAATTTGGTTATCTAACCAACTTTCCCGGTAAGTAGATATTTCATTTTTATGATACAAATTTCCTGTTTTATGATATCTATTTTCGAAAGTTGTTTTATCTAATCCAACTTTCGCGAAAGTAGATATTTCCATTTTATGATACAATTTCTGTTTTGTGAGTATCTATCTTTTCACAAATTTAGTTATTCGAACTAACTTTCCCGGAAAGTAGATATTTCCCATTTTTTATGATAAGCAAATTTCCCGTTTCTATGATAATTCATTTTTGGAAAGTTGTTTATCTAACCAACTTTCGTGAAAGTATATATTTCCATTTCTATTAAATTTTCTATGATATAGACTATGTTTTGGCAATTTATTATCTAACCAACCTCTGAAGATTTCATTTTATATGATAAATTTCTGTTTTATAACGAGCTGGGAAAGTTGTTTATCTAACCAACTTTGTGAAAGTAGATATTTCCCATTTTTATGATACAAATTCTGCTTTTATGATATCTATTTTTGCAATTTTAGTTACCAACCAACTTTCCCGAAAGATATATCGCATTTTTATGATACAAATTTCCTGTTTTCATGATAATTCCTGCTGGGAAAGTTATATTCAACTAACTTCGCGAAAGTAGAGATATTTCTATTTTTGCGATACAAATTTCCTGTTTTATGATATATCTGCCCGGCAAATTTGGTTATTCAACTAACTTCGTGAAAGTAGATATTTTCCAGTTTTTATGATATAAATTTCCTGTTTTTCTAAGATAATCTATTTTTGCAAATTTGGTTATCTAACCAACTTTCCCGAAGTAGATATTTCATTTTTACACAATTTCCAGTTTCTATGATAATCTATTTTCGAAAGTTAGTTATCTAACCAACTTTCGCGGCGAGAGTTTCCATATTTCATGGATACAAATTTCCTGTTATCTATGATAATCTATTTTGGCAAATTTGGGTTATCTAACCAACTTTCCTGAAAGTAGATATTTCCATTTTTATGATACAAATTTCCGTTTTCTATGATAGTTCTATTTTTTGCTGTAAGCTGTTATCTAACCAACTTTCGGTGAAAGTAGATACTTCTATTTTTATAGATACAAATTTCCTGTTTATGATATCTATTTTTGGCAAATTTGGTTATTTGAACCAACTTTCCCGGAGGATATTTCCCATTTTTACATACAAATTTCCCGTTCTTTCTATGATATCTGCTTTTGGAAAAGTGTTTATCTAACTGGGGACTATGAAAGTAGATATTTCTATTTTTATGATACAAATTTCCCGTTTCTATGATAATCTATTTTCGGCAAATTTGGTTATCTAACCAACTTTCCCGGAAAGTAGATATTTCCATTTTTATGATACAAATTTCCTGTTTTATGATAATTATTTTTCGGAAAAGTTGTTTATCTAACCAACTGCGGAAAGTAGATATTTCCATTTTTTTATGATACAAATTTCTGTTTTTATGATAATCTATTTTCGCAAATTTGTTATCTAAATCCAACTCTCTCCTGGAAAGGGCAGATGATTCTTGAAGATACAAATTTCCCGTTTTCTATGATAATCTACGGCAAAATTGAAAAGTAATATTTCCCCAAAATTCGAAAATCTATTCGCCTTGAAAAATCGAGCAATACGTAACTGAACGA
>NW_024728672.1:0-2539 GCF_018991925.1 Homarus americanus | reverse complement strand
ACTCACCTGACAGTCCCTGGTGCATCTCTGACTTACTCAGGTACACCTCAGACACTCAAGTACACCTCCGACACTCCCAGGTACACCCTGACACTCCTGGTACACCTCTGACTCTCCCAGGTACCTCTGACACTCCCAGGTACCTCCGACACTCCCAGGTACCCCTCCGACACTCCCAGGAACACCTCTGACACTCCCAGGTACACCTCTGACACTCCCAGGTACGCCTCCGACACTCCCAGGTACACCTCCGGCACTCCCAGGTACACCTCTGACACTCCCAGGTACACCTCAGACACTCCCAGGTACCTCTGATACTCCCAGGTATCTAACTGCCTCCCAGTGCACACCACTGACACTCCCAGGTACACCGCTGACTCCCAGTGCTCACTCTGACACTCCCAGGTACTCTCTGACACTCCTGGTACTCCTCTGACACTCCCAGGACACCTTTAACACTCCCAAGTACACCACCGACACTCCCAGGTACACTCCTGACACTCCCAGGTACACCTCTGGCACTCCCAGGTACCACCTGACACTCCCAGGTACAACTCTGACACTCCCAGGTACACCTCAGACACTCCCAGCTACACCTCTGACACTCTTAGGTATACCTCTGACACTCCCAGGTACACCCCTGACACTCCCAGGTACACCTCTGACATCCCAGGCTGCAGGCTCCCAGGTACACCTCTGACACTCCCAGGTACACCACTGACGCTCCCAGGCTGACCTCCCAGGTACTCACCTGACACTCCCTGGTACATGCCGACACTCCCAGGTACACCTCAGACACTCCCAGGAACACCTCTTGACACTCCCAGGTACACCACCGACACTCCCAGGTCCACCTCAGACACTCCAGGGTACACCTCAAACACTCCCAGGTACACCTCTGATACTCCCAGGTATATAGCTGACACTCCCAGGTACACCACTGACACTCCCAGGTACACCTCCTGATACTCCCAGGTATACATCTGACACTCCCAGGTACACCACCTGACACTCCCAGGCACACCACTGACACTGCCAGATACACCACACCTCAAACACTCCCAGGTACACTTCCGATACTCCCAGGTACACCTCCGACACTCTCAGGTACACCACTGACACTCCCAGGTTACACCTCAAACACTCCCAGGTACCTCAGACACTCCAAGGTACACCTCAGACACTAGCAGGTGCACCTCTGACACTGCCAGGTACACCTCAGACACTGCGAGGATCACCTCAGACACTGCCAGGTACACCTCAGACACTCTCAGGAACACCTCAGACACTCCCTGGTACACCTCTGACACTCCCAGGTACACCTCTGACACTCCCAGGTACACCTCTGACACTCCCAGGTACACCTCAGACACTCTCAGGTACACCCTGCAGCACTCCCACGTACACACTCTGAGACACCCAGTACGCCTCATACACTCCCAGGTACACCTCAGACACTCCAGGTACACCTCTGACACTCCCAGGTACACCACTGACACTCCCAGGTACACCTCTGGCACTGCCAGGTGCACCTCTGACACTGCCAGGTACACCTCAGACACTCCCAGGAACACCTCTGACACTGCCAGGTGCACCTCTGACACTCCCAGGCACACCTCTGACACTCCCAGGTACACCCCAGACACTCCCAGATACAACTCTGACACTCCCAGGTACTCCTCGGACACTCCCAGGTACACCTCAGACACTCCCAGGTACACCCCAGATGCTCCCAGGTACACCTCCGACACTCCCAGGTTCACCTCCGACTGCTCCCAGGAACACCTCTGACACTCCCAGGTACACCACCGACACTCCCAGGTACATCCCTGACACTCTCAGGTACACCTCTGGCACGCCCAGGTGCACCTCTGACACTCCCAGGTACACCTCTGACACTCCCAGGTACACCTCTGACATTCCCAGGTACACCTCCGACACTCCCAGGTACACCTCCGGCACTCCCAGGTACACCTCTGACACTCCCAGGTGCCACCTCAGACACTCCCAGGTACACCTCTGATACTCCCAGGTATCTAACCCCAGCCTCCCGGGTGCACCCTTGACACTCCCAGGTACACCTCCTGACCTCAGGTACACCTCTGACACTCCCAGGTACACCACTGACGCTCCCAGGTACACCAATGACACCCCCAGGTGCTCCACTGACAGTCCCTGGTACATCTCTGACACTCCCAGGTACCTCAGACACTCCCGTCACCTCCGACACTCCCAGGTACACCCCTGACACTCTGGGTACACCTCTGACTCTCCCAGGTACACCTCTGACACTCCCAGTGCACCGACACTCCCAGGTACACCTCCGACACTCCCAGGAACACCTCTGACACTCCCAGGTACACCTCTGACACCTCCCAGGTGCCTCCGACACTCCCAGGTACACCTCCGGCACTCCCAGGTACACCTCTGACACTCCCAGGTACACCTCAGACACTCCCAGGTACCACCTCTGATGCTCCCAGGTATATCTGACACTCCCAGGTACACCACCTGACCTCTCCCAGGTACACCGCTGGCC